>NW_026093103.1:0-102183 GCF_024586455.1 Bactrocera neohumeralis | reverse complement strand
CCAAAATAAGCAATTTAATAGGAAAACATTAATTTTCATATAGTTCCTTGAAAAAAAGATAACATAGATGAAACAAAAATTCAAACATACACTGAAAAAAGTTTCTTGGATGTTGTAAAGTACTAATAACAAGAATTACTACTCTTACCAACTGAAGAGCTCAAAAGGCCTAGTTGTTGTCATAAAAGGTATATAGTCTTCAGTAGCCTCTAATGACGACCAAGAAGCATTGGAAGAGCCACAAAAAAGAAATGGTCCAGTACAATGCACCAACTGTCAATCCATGGGAAATCATACTGCAAACTATATGGATTGCTCTGTATATAAAGACTTAAAAACTAAATTGTCTGTCGGAATTCAAGCACATAATCAAAAGACAAATATTCGTTCTAGCGAAAATATTGAAATCCCTGTTCATGTTTCAAAACCGGGTACTATTAGAAATAATGCTACACAAGGGAGCTATGCAAATGTGATGAAAGGCAACACTGCACAAATGCAATTGCCATAAAACCAACCTAATAGAAGCGTTGAAACTATGACCCTGTAATAATGATTTTCAAGCTTACCCAATGTATAACACAATTTATGTCAATAATGCAAAATATGATTCAAGAGATAATCAAATCACAAAATCAAATCTTGCAAACTTTTTTAAGTAAATAATCAGTGTATTGAACATTTATATATGGAACGCTAATGGTGTTCTTCTTCTTCTTTTTTAGTGGCATAGAAACCGCTTACGCAGTTATAACCGAGTTAACAACAGCGCGCCAGTCGTTTCTTCTTTTCGCTACGTGGCAAGCGAGATTCTAAGCAAAGTCAGGTCCTTCTCCACCTGGTCCTTCCAACGGAGTGGAGGTCTTCCTCTTCCTCTGCTTCCCCTGGCGGGTACTGCATCAAATACTTGTAGAGCTGGAGTGTTTTCGTCCATTTAGACGACATGATCTAGCTATCCTAGCCGCTGTCTTATAATTCGCTGAACTATGTCAATGTCGTCATATATCTCCTACAGCTCATCGCTTCATCTAATGGGAGTTTGCCATGGCGAAAGGGCCATAAATCTTTCGCAGAACTTTCCTCTGGAAAACACGCAACGTTGACCCATCAGATGTTGTCATCGTCCATGTCTCTGCACCGTATAGCAGGCCGGGAATAATGAGTGACTTTTAGAGTTTTATTTTTGTTCGTCGAGGAAGGACTTTACTTCTCAATTGGTTACTTAGTCCGAAGTATAACCTGTTGGAAAGGAGTATCCTGGGTTGGATTTCGAGGCTGACGTTGTTGTTGGTGTTGATGCTGGTTCCAAGATAGACGAAATTATCTACTAAGTGTTTTTTCTGCGAATTTTCGGTATTCTCTTTTGTTCGGGGTCGCCGCGTAGCGAGTGCGAAAACGAAGGAGGGAGCAGTAGTTGTGGTGAGAATGCCAAAGTGGCCACCGCTGAGAAAGCGGATGCGCGTACGGGGTTGCCGCGTTATGTGTGTGAAACTGAGAGAGGGAACGGTATTTGGGAGCGTTAATGTGGCCACCGCTGTGAAAGCTCATCCGGCTAGTACGGTGAGCAAAGAAACGGGCGTCGGACTTGAAAAAGAGGGTGACGCCGAAGTCCGTGTAGACCTGGTCGGTCGTGGTCATGAGTAAGAGGCCTACAACTTACTCTAAGAAAGTGATTAAGAAGGTAGTTAAGGAAGTGGGTCGGTTATCCGCATTCCCTCTGTTTTAGAGAGGAAAAAGTTGGCGACCAACGCAAAGTTCGGGGAGGTGGGGTTGTAGGTGACTGTCAAACGGAAGTTGGGTCCTCAGGTTGTCGTTTAGGGGATCCATAAGGAGATCCCCCTTGAAGAATTCAGGACTTCAGCCCTGTGTCCCAAAGGTAAGGATGGTCAGTCGTCCATGGAAGGTAGCCCCTGACGGTAGCACCAATGCCGTCCTTGAGGGTACGGACAAGTTGATGTGCGCTCTCTTGAAGGCAGGTAGGTGCAACTTCAAGTGATTTTCTTTCCGGGTGCGACCGCATAGCCCCGTCGCTGGCTGCTTCCGGTGCATGGGATTTGATCTCAGGTTGTCTGAGTGTAGGGGTAGATGAGATGCTTGCCGGAGGTGCGGTCAAGAAGGCTACAGAGCTGCCGATTGCGTCAATGTACCCCATTCTTTACTTGCGAGTAGTAGCCCATCCTGGGCCTGGATGCGAATGCCTCGTCCTCCATGTGGTTTAGTAAGGTATCCCGAGGCGAGGCATTAAGCGAATGGGTGTTGGCTAATAGGCTCCACATTGAGAATGAGCTGAGCGAGTGCTATACGTTCGATGGGCCTGGGGGCGTGAGCGACTTTAGCGCTACGCTTATGATTCAGGCAGCAAGTAGGGCTTTCAACGTTAGATGGGAACTTAAAGGAGGGTGAGGATTGAGTGATCATAATTTGATTCAAATTAGGGTTATCCCCCAATCCCCTCCCTCGCCTTATGAGAGTTCATTGTGGCGATGGCGTACCATTGGTATTGACTGGAACCAATGTGGACTCTCGGTTAGAGAAATCAGGAATAATGGGATGCCCAACTCTCCTGTCACTGGAAATGTGAGAGCCGCTCACCAACCGAAATTTGACAGTTGACTGGATTGGGTAGGTTTTGACGTTTTGCAATTGGAATGACTGGAACGGCCAGATTGAAATTATACGAAAAATATATGTGAACGGAGAAATTTGTTGCCGCCGTTCAAGATCGTTAATAAAAATGTAAAACAATGAAAATCAAAGAAAATGCGAAATTTAAACATATTTCAAGAAACGTTTTGTAATTTGATGCATAATAGAAATTATTTTCTATTACAAATGATTAAAAACATTCATTAATTGACAACTAACAGGCTTAATTCACCTTATTAAGTATTGAAAGATCGAAAGTCAGTTGTTTTAATATATCATAAAATCATAAAAAAGGATTTAAGTGGTTTCGCCATATATTAAAAGTCCAATATATAATAATTTGCAATCGTAATAAACGTTGGGTGTTTTAATTTAAATGCCCAAAAATTCTTATTTTGTTCGATGTGGCCACAATGGAAAATGTTATAAAAAACGCTTATTTTGAGGCGCTCTCACACTGGAATAAGTTGGGCATCTCATTATCCCTGAGGGAAATGGTATCTAGCATACTGCTTAGAGAGTTTGAAGAGTTGGGGGTGGACGAGCAAATTGCTCGTCTGTATGGGGTAGTTTGGGGTTAAATGAGAGGGTACTTGGAGGTGTGATAATTGTATGATTAGAAAGATTAAATGGTGGAGGCGTGAGTTAACCTTAGAGAAGAGGACTATGGCTAGAGGCGAAAGTTTCAATGCGCCTGACGGTTCAATTCTTATGGTCTGTCTCAGCTTAGGTATGAATTTAGTTGTGCGGATAGGTAACATAAAGAAATGGTAGTGAAGGTTAAAGTGTACTAGAAAAGCTTCGTAGGGGAAAATAGGAACGACTCTTGGAGTCAGGTCTATAGGATCTGCCGAGGTCGTAGGAGAAAGGATGTTACCTCTCTTCGTGTCGGTTACACTCTGTTACTGTCGTAGAGAGAGTGTTCGGGGGTTCTGTTAGGTGCGTTCCTTCCAAGATCGGAAGTGCAGGCACCTCAAGCACAAGAGGTATCTGTCCTTGCATTAGATGACGGGGAGTTGGGGTACGCCTTTGGCCTGGTTAGGTCCCCAGGTTTTGATGGTTTAAACGGAGAGATGTGTAAAAGCTTGTGGAAGTTCATTCCGGAATACCTGGAGGCCATTTATAACAGGTGTGTCTGCGAGTGATACTTTCCACGTGAGTTATATTTTTTAAAGAATTGTATTTATTTTTTTATGCACGCTTCATTGCGCGAAATATTAGTTCAAGTGGTAAAGTGAGGACATCGCATAAATTATTTAAAAATGCCTTCAATTCGAAAACGGCTTTGCTTGGGTGACAAATTAGAAATAATTGACGACAATAAAAAGGGGAAAACCCTGAAAGAAATCTCTTTGAAAAATTAAATGAAATTATCGTAAAAAATGGCATAAGTCTTGATGCAGTTTTCAACGCTGATGAAACTGGACTTTACTGGAAGATGTTGGCGAACCAAACTCTAGTTCACGCTAATGAAGACAGAGCACCTGGCCGAAAGTTATCCAAAGAACGAGTTGCAATTCTTGCCTGCTCAAATGCAACGGGAACAATGAAATTAAAGCCTCTTGTAATAGGAAAATCCAAAAACCCTCGTTCCTTTAAAAACAAAACAGTTGCCGTGGACTATGCGCACTCAAAATCCGCGTGGATGAATATCGAAATTTTTGAAACTGGTTTTTAGTAAATTCGTGCTTCAGGTTTGTATATTACAACAATTTTAACTTCAATACTTCTTAATAATACTTTAAATTATAGGTTGAAGATTTTCTTGAAAGTCGAAGTCAACCAAAGCGAGCAATATTACTCCTCGATAACGCTCCTAGTCATCCACCAGAAGAAGATTTGGTGACTCCAAATGGAAAAATATGGACAGTGTTTATGCCACCGAATGTAACGGCTCTAAGTCAACCGATGGACCAGAACGCGATTCGCCTCACCAAATTATTTTACCGAAATTCTTTACTGAGCAGTGTAGTGCAAAAAGAAAATATAAACACAGCGTTAAAGGACCTCACCCTTTTCAATGCAGTTCAACTTATTGCTGCAGCTTGGGGAAAAGTTTCAGGGGTTGTTCTTCAGAAGTGTTAGAAAAACATTTTAATTAATAAAACCACACCTGACGATGAAGATGATGAAGACAATATACCTCTAGCAGATTTGCGATTCAGAGAAGACCTTTCTGTTATTGAGAGCACACTTTCTCTTATCCATACAATGTTTCCCCAGATACGGTTTAACTTATGCATTTGTAGAAATAATTTAAATTAATATTCAAATAAAATTTTAGACAAACTTCAACACAGATGATTTGGAAGCATGGAACAGTGTAGACAATGTACCTGTAGAAGAGAACCCGAGTGCTGAAAATGAACTAGCTATAGAAATTTCGGAAGAGGAGGAAGGTGATACCGCTGCAGTTGTAGCTGTACCGCCAATAAAGCACACTGATACCATCGACTTCTTTGAGAAGTGTATCAAATGGTCTGAAGAAAACAACGTGGAACAGGAAAAAAAATTTTTATTGAAAAACCTACATCAAAAGGCACAGGATCTCAAAATTTCTCGGCCACTAAAGCAAATGAGCATAACAAATTTCTTTTCAGTTGAATAATGCTCATATTTTTGTTATAAAATTCAACTTTTAATAATTTTATTGTATGCATTTTCCATTGTATATGTATTTATTTCAACCAATGTTTATGAATTTATGAATAAATAGTTATTTTTAAACATATTACGTATGAACCAATATTAATTTAATTTTCGTTTCCGATATAACGAATATTTCAGTTTAACGAGCGGTCCCAACATTATATCATTCGTTATATTGGAGCACCACTGTATTTCCATACATAATGGAACATATTTCCTATGGAATATTAAAGATATTATTTTTCTTCAATATTCTCTGTTTGGGAGTATCATAATGGGCATGCATACATATATTTATGTCTCTTCATATTCTTGGGTATGTGAGACAGAGAACACAATAAAAAATGTCTTTATGTTCTCTGTGTGAGAGGTGTGTTTTGTACGCATTTTTCGCTGTTAAAAGTGGAATGTCAAAGAAATTACTTTTCTTCAATATTCTCTGCTTGGGCATACATGTCAAGTCATCACATGCCGAAAATACATAATATATAATGTATTTATTTCTCTTCATATTCTGCTTGAGTATGTGGAGAACTGTTAAAAATGTTAACATTTCACAGCGTGACTTCAGTGGCTGTGAGGTGAATTCCGTACTATAAATCTAACAAATGTTCGCTGTCGAACCTGCCCCTTCTCTATGCTTTATGTTCTCTACTTTGACTCTTTGACCAGAGAACGTTTGTCATTGAGAAGGTTCACGTCAGGAATAATGGGATGCCCAACTCCTCTCTCTCTGGAAGTGAGAGAACAATTGCTAAACGTCAAAACCACCTAAACTTTGACAGTTGACTGGATTGGGGAGGTTTTGACGTTTAGCAATTGGAAACGAGCGATGGCCAGATTGAAATCTTACCAAAAAAATATGTAAACGGAGGGATTTGTTGCATCGTTCAAGACCTCTTATAAAAAATGTAAAACAATTAAAATTAAACAAATTTGTGAAATTTAAAGGTATCTGATGAAACGTTTTGTAATTTGAAGCATCATAGTTTTATTTTCAATGGAAAATTATTAAAAACATTTAATGATTGAGAGCTAACAAGCTTAAATCCTATCATTGGGTATTGAAAGGACAAAAGTCAGTTGTTATAATATTTTTTAAAAAGATTTAAATAGTTTCTCCATATAATAAATAACCACTATTTAGTATTTTTTATTCGTACTAAATGTTGGGTATTGGGTTGATAAATGCCCAAAAATTCTTATTTTGTTCGATCTGGCCACAATGGAAAATGTTATAAAAAACGTTTATTTTGAGACGCTCTCATACTGGAATAAGTTGGGCATCCCATCATTCCTGGTTCACGTTTTAGATATCGTAACTTTTCGCAGGGGTACTCGGCAGATACCAGGGAGTTTCATCACAGACAAATTTTAAGCGTGTTTCACCAGAGTTTTGCAGCAAGGGACTCGAAAATGGCAGAATTGAGCATTTTCGGTGTTAAATGAGAAATATAATGCTAATTTCAATGTAAAGAAATTTATGCCTACAGATTCGTTTATTTTCTATGCGCCACCGAATTTGGAATTATTTGGAATTAAACATATACTTAGTATATAAGTATGTATGTATGTATATTAAAATTTACCTATGTATTCCAAGATGATTCCATAAAATCATTAAAAATATATAATAGAGTAAAGTTTTGTATTGTTATCCAAAATCATTAATATAAGTTTAAGGTAATTAGTTTTATATTTATAATTTAATGGCACTAAAAGTTTTGATATCATCTTATGTAAAAGTTCAAGCTGTCCTATATGTGCTCATATATAATTATGTGTGCATGTAAACAAATATGACAGACCATACGCATAATGCTTGTAAATTTGTCTGCATGCAACATATGTATGTATGTATGTAGATATACACACTAAATGCTTCATTCGAAACTCACGTTTTGTCAAAGAGTCAAAGTGTCGACGGACCGACGCGTCGACAAAGCGTCACAACATTGTATTGCTGGTAAAAAAATTGTTGTGCCGAAAAACTAATACTATGTTCGGACCGACAACGAAAACATGTTTTCGTGAGAAAAACTGATTTTCGCACAAAAACTTGCGTTTTCGTCCATGTAAAATCTGTCAAACGAAAACACAGTTTTTGCTGAAAACTACTTGAAAACTTACATTCCACTCATTATAATCGGTGCCTGCTCTAGTTTAATCGATGTTTTTGGAAGACATATTTTGCCGACCCTAAATTGTCACTTGATATTTGTTTACATTCCATATACAAAAACAGCTCTCGCTTGATATTCTCAAATTAGGGGGAATCTCTTGCTCTTGCACGACCTTGCACGGTGCAGAAATTGCAGAAGTTTCCTCTTGGTGCAACGGCACAACAACAAACACACGCAGAAATATATTTGCAATCGCTATAAATATGTCAGACGAAAACCCATGTTTATTTTCTTGACGGCATATATCACTAGATTCTGCAATGGGTGCTCTCTTGGCCTTGCATATTTCGGTATAGGATTTTTGCATTTTGTGTCATCGTGCAATCTTGCAAGAGCAAGAGAATGCCGCTATTGATAGTTGTCAGTGAAAACTCATCGAAAACACACATTGTCGGTCCGAACGACTTAGATTCCACAACATACAAATGTGTTTTCAAAATGTTTTCAATGTTGGTCCGAACATAGTACAAGCGAACGATGGCCGATTGTCACCGCTTCCCTTGCCCCTGTAACAGGTTTACCAACAAACTTGTGTAAATATGCACAGTGGACCAATAAAGTTTACATACACTTAGTTCTATTAAATTACGACACGTTTATTTGTTATAAAATGAATAAATTTTGTGGTTTTTTCTATCCATTTCAAAAGACGTATTATTTAACATTAAATTTAGCATATCAAAATATTTTTTTTTTACACAAATAAAAAAAAGGAATGCTAAAGTTTAAAACGGACATAATATATATCAAAAAAGTTAACGTACTCTAATGATTATTTATATAAATCAAAAGTAATTACAATAATCTTAGCAGTTTTTGGCCTACATTTTGTTACTATTATTGTTCCTAGACATCAATTTCTAGTATTATTTCAGGATATTTTGACCCACTAAGTCAATGATCCAGCTTTTTGGCCTTATTTTGATGAAATTCGATGTTTTCGATTACGATTTTCCAAAAAGTTCCAGATATTTTGAATAGGATTAATGTATGGTGATTGCGGGACCTATGGAGTTATTTTTAATTCCATAACAACCCTGCACGTACAAGATAAGACGGGTGTTTTGGGTCGTTATCCTGTTGTAAATAGAATTGGCCGCTATTAACAGCCGATTTAAGCACACATAAAATTTAAATTTTTTTTCTTAAATTGTTCAGATACAAATGCAAATACAGTCAATCCCGGTTATGCGCCATAATCAAAGATACAGATTTTTGTGGTTTGTTAAAAATAAAAATATAATATGGCACATAAGCGAGTGAGGATACTTACGAGTGGTACTTAAAACAATAATTTCTATGTATTTCAAAAAACCAACCAAGAGATGCAGCAAGATATTGGCAGTTAAGAGGGATGATTTTCATTTAAGCGGAGTACTATTTAACCGGGAAACACTGTACACATAAATCAGAGGAATATTGAATATTTTCTTTTAAACATTTCTTGACTTGAAAATCGACAAATAAACAATGTTGTAAATTTTATTCTAATATATTTGAATACTTATATTTGCGGGGTTGTCACTTTTTCCTTCTCATACAAATATCAGAAATTGTTCAATTTATGATTTTAGCTTTTGCCATCGATGTAATGGTGTTTGTTTTTATGAATGATGCGAGTTTGCCTGTTGAAAGTGCGCTTGCGTGAATGAATGAAAATGTTGTTGTGTGTTTTTCTACAAATTTGGGCATCGACTATTTGGCTGCCATATTGACTTGTGACACTACTGATACTACTTGAGACAATTGCTGTTTTGTAATTTTTGCGGGTGACATATCTACATGTGTACGCATACCTGTATGTAAGTTTGTGTATGCATTATTTGTTGCCAATGTCATGTGCACATATTTATGTATGTACATATGATCAGCGCACACATGTTATTATTGATAAGTGACAATATGATTTGAATTCGCGAATGCGAACATAAACACATACAGTGACTCACACGTCTAACCCGATGAAGGGGGTGTCCAAAAAGGGTGCTGGTGTTTGAACCAGTATTGGGGACTGCGTTTTCTTGGGCCGAACAGCGGTCGTAGTATCGAGTTTTTAAGCCCACGGATCGATTCGGTGCTGGGCCACATCGGTTGACTCAGGACCGTTACGGGGACATCGTTCCGTCCGGCGGCCAATAGAGTAACCTGTTCTAGTCAATTGGCTGGGGGTGTGGGCTGTACCACTGCGTTAGCGCTTTAATTGACCGCTTGGGTGGTCGGTGCTACTGATCCGGTCGGCACTGAAGGCGAGTCCTCCGGCGCGTACAGTCGCACGCACCCAAACTTTGGGCGCTCTAGCTAAGCTCTAAGCTACCGGGGGGGTCGGCAGGTCGCGGATAGCCGAACGGCCGGTAGTAGCAGGTTAGTTGCGAAATAAGTCAAAACGAATAACCAATCCCCGACGAGGAGCGGCAGGAGTGATGGATGCGGCACAAAAGCTAGCAGATCCGTTGAAGCTCCTGTGACTGGCGAATCGACACCGCCACACAAAAATATGTGTCCCCTCATCATGTTTGGACATGATGACAGAAATCAAATCCAGGCGCGACGGACCCATAATGGGCGGCTTCCTGGTCAGCGTCTGTTCACCATGTTAGGTGCGGCTGATATTACAACTTGACCGGTACACAGCGCGGCGCACTGGGAGTCCTTGGTTATCCTGACAGCGATGTCTTCCGCTGGTAGGATGAAAAAGGTGATGTGAGCCTGCTCTGCCGAGGTGTCAGCTGCGTGGTGTATCAGTAAACAGCCACTTCGGTCCCTGGTCAGGGAGTGTGCATTGGGCGCAGGGGTAGTAGCCTGCGTTGCCCCGGGCAAGCGCCGGTCCGTCCGTGTTTTCCGGGACTGGTAAAGCGAAGGACAGGCCTCAGGGAACTGGGGTAGGAGCATGGTTTTCCGAGGGTACACCCGTTCCTGTCTATTTCGGCCCGCCCCCCTACACACGATGCGCTGTAAAAAACAAACGAATGGAGAATTTTGTAAATAAAGAAAACAAAAACAAAAGCAGAATGGTACAAGACTGCTTGATGAGCTGCGGCACTCAAAGCCCTGTCAGTAACACACCAGAAGCGGAACAATCCAGGAGAACGCCGAGTAGTTTTTGCGTCGGAGCTGATCCCTTTAGACGCGCACCAAGATTGATGCGATCACCGAAACAGGGGCTCACCGTTGAAAGGCCTGAAAGAGCGAGATCGTCGCCACCAGCGCTGCAAGACAGCACGCTTCGAGCGGAACTAACGCAACCAGAAGGGGACATTATGGTTGAATTAGGAGATACGATCAAGAGGCTAACGGAAGCAATGAAACTGCCTCAGCGATCGATCAACAATCAGATTCGGGATCTGCTAACTTCTGTCACAAAGTTCCATGAACGCGCCCAAAGCGAGTATAACAAAATTAAAGCAACCAGGCGAAATGTTCCTTTGAGGCACACAGGAGTGGATTCAACTCCAAAAAGGCCCCCAGCAGACGCGAAAGACCCCGCCAAAAAAGAAAGCCAGTCAAGAGGAAGTCCAAAAGAGGACCACTGCGTGGAAGAGGAATGAAGGAAACATTCCTACAAAAGGACGGAAGGCAGAGAAACAGGGAAATGAATGGACACAGGTGAAACAAAAAAAAAACACAAAACAAGAATAAGAAGACGGTTTCTGCTCCACGTCCGAGGCCCGATTCAATTGTCATTGCGCGCACTGATAAAATGTCGTACAGCGATATGCTTAGAGCCGTGAAAAAGGAAGATGCTCTGAAAGAGCTTGGAGAAAACGTCTCGAGGATCCGGAAGACGGCAAAAGGCGAAATACTTCTAAAAATGAAGAAGGCCCAGATGAACACAAGAGCATATGAAAAGGAGATATGCCGGGTTCTGGGCGACCAGGCGCAAATAAGAACTCTAACCTACGAAGTATCAGTGGAGATCCGAGACTTGGACGAAATAACCACTAAAGAAGACATAGCAGTGACAATACGATCACAAATCAAAGAGCTAAATTCCTTTGACGAAAAAGCGATCAAAACTATGAGACAGGCGTACGCGGGCACGCAAACGGCAGTCATCAGCCTTCCCGCAGCGGACTCAAAACGGCTGCTTGACGCCAATAAGATCAAGATTTGATGGGCGGTATGCAGAATAAGGGAAAGGCCGAACCTCATAAAGTGTTTTAGGTGTCTGGAATATGGCTATCTGGCGAGAGCATGCACGAGCGAGGATCGAAGCAAATGTTGTGGTAAGTGTGGTGAAAAGGGGCATTTCGCAAAGTAATGTGATAAAAGCCCGTCGTGTGCAGCATGCAAAGGCAGTGGGAAAAAGGAGACAGGTCACCGGATAGGAAGTTGGAAGTGTCCTCTATATCAAGTGGCGTGCAAAATGATAAAATGAAAGTTGTCCAAATTAATCTAAATCATTGTGAAGCTGCTCAAGATCTACTGAAGCAAACAATCTTCGAGGAAAAGGTAGAGGTGGCGATAGTGTGTGAGCAGTACAAAAACATAAACGCTGCCACATGGATCTCCGACAAGGAAAACAAAGCTGCCATATGGGCCTGTGGGGCAACGCCTTCCAAGATAAGCCGCTCTTTGGCAGATCTTACTATACGCGAGCGAAAATAGGTGGCATTTATTTTTACAGCTGCTATATCCCTCCGAGTGTGCTGCTGGGAGATTACGAAAGAATTCTACATGAACTTGTCCGAGACGCCCTCACTACTACGCCAAACATGATAGCAGGCGATTTTAACGCATGGGCAATTGAATGGGGTAGTAGCTACACAAACAGGAGGGGTAATGCTCTACTCAAAGCGTTTTCTATGTTAGACGCAGTGCTACTCAATACCGGCGGTAGAAATACTTTTGAAAAGAATGGACGCGGATCGGTAATAGATATTACTTTCGCCAGCAGCACGCTAGTTCGATCAGCAAATTGGAAAGTGTGCGACTTTTACACACATAGCGACCACCTGGCCATCATGCTGGAAATCCCCAAGCAATCACAAACCCGATCCAGCGTTAAAAAATTGCAGAAAAAAGGATGGAAGGTTGAACGCTAGATGAAGAAATTTTCAAACTAATGTTGGATGGGAACTTAGATGATGCGATCAGTATAGACCGACAGGCTGAAAAACTAGTGAAGCCCATAAGTAAAGCCTGTGATGCTGCTAAGGGTAGAAAAAAGCACAACATAACCCAAAGGCCCGCATACTGGTGGAACGAGGAAATCACCACACTAAGAAGCGAATGCCATAAAGCGAGACGCCTATGTCAAAGAAGCCAAGGTACGCCACACCATGCAAGACTGCGAGAAACTTTCAAAAAAAAAAAAAAACACGCAAGGAACTCAAGAAAGCTATCAAAAGAAGTAAGTCATCAAGTTTTAAAGAACTATGTGAAAAGGTGGACGAGAATCCGTGGGGTGACGCGTATAAAATAGTGATGGAGAAAATCAGAGGGGTAAAAGTCAAGCACCAACATGTCCGACCCTCCTAGAAAAGGTGGTGAAAACGCTTTTCCCAACGCAAGAACCCCAATCGAGTAGAGCAATACCAACAGTGATGGAATCTCCAATTGTCGACGAGAAGGAGGTAATGGATGTGGCGGAGAAATTTGGCAACTCAAAGGCACCAGGACTTGATGGCATCTCGAACAAGGTACTGAAAATTGCAATCAACCATTGCAGGAGGGCCCTCGCCGAACTCTATTCACGATGCCTAAAAGAAGGAGTTTTCCCAAAAATTTGGAAAAAACAGAGGCTGGTTCTTCTTCAGAAGCCAAACAAACCAGCGGGAGAGCCGAGTGCGTATCGCCCACTCTGTATGATCGACACGATGGCCAAAATACTGGAAAGACTGATTTGCACACGTCTAGAACGTCACCTAGAAGAAGAGTCTCCAGGTTTATCTGAAAATCAATTTGGATTCAGAAGACATCGGTCCACTCTCGACGTAGTTGAAAAAGTGACGGGCATTGCTGCCAAGGCCATCGAGGGCACCAGATGGATGCATGGAGATAAAACATACTGCGCTGTGGCCACGCTTGACGTGAAGAACGCTTTTAACTCTGCATCCTGGCCACATATACTGAGGGCATTAGAGGCAAGAAACACCCCGGGGTATCTTCTGAGGACAATTAGCAGCTATTTGTCTGACAGACTACTGCTGTATGATACCGATACAGGTCCAAAAAACTACATGGTGACAGGTGGAGTACCACAAGGCTCCGTACTAGGCCCACTATTATGGAATGTGCTGTACGACGGGGTGTTACGATTACCGCTTCCAAAAGAAGCACAGATAATTGGCTATGCGGACGACATCGCCGTAACGATCGTTGCAAAGGAGCTCTTCCAGATACAAAACATTTGCAATGAGACCGTGTCGAAAATTGAAGACTGGCTTACGAGTACTAAGCTTCAGCTGGCAGGAGAAAAAACAGAGGCAGTGCTCATCACGAGCAGAAAACGCTAGAAACAGTGACTCTGAACATTGATGGATTTAACGTTGTAACGCAAAATTCACTGAAGTACCTTGGCGTTATGATCGATACGAGGCTCAATTTCAAGGCGCACATTGAAAGGCCTGTGGAAAGGCGGCTAAAGTGACTTCGGTCCTTTCGAGAATCATGGCAAACATTGGTGGCCCCAGTCAAAGGAGGAGAGCTTTGCTGGCTAAAGTTAGCCAAGCAATGCCTATGTACGCGGCTCCGATATGGGGGACACCCCTTCGTCAAAAAACCTGTGTCAACATGGCCAAATCTGTGTCCAGGCTATGCGCCCTTAGAGTTGCCTGTGCGTTTAGAACGGTGTCGCACGAGGCGAGCGCTATCATATCTGGTCTTATGCCACCGGATATAATGGCCTCTAAGTTAAGTAGAGTCTACTGTAAAACAAAATCCATGAATAGGCGCCTAACGGCTGACGAGCGCAAAAAGGAGAGAAAGACAAGTCTCGAGGAGTGGCAAAAGCAATGGGACGCGGCAGACAAAGGAAGATGGACATACAGGCTTATTAAGAATGTGCCGGCCTGGATTGACAGACAACACGGGGAGACAGATTTCTACTTAACGCAGTTATTATCGGGCCATGGCTGCTTCAGGGAATACCTGCACAAATTTGGCCATGATGACGAAACACATTGTTCGTTCTGTGGAAATGCCGCAGAAAACGCAGAGCGCATCTTTTTCTTCTGCACGATGTATGCAGTGGAGAGAGAGACCATAGAAAACTTAACAAATGAAAGGATGACGCCCGACAACATAGTTAGTCACAGCACAGCACAGCACAGCACAGCAGTCACAGTTATAACTGCAATAGCGCTCCAAGAACTTAGAATAAAAGAAAGGCAGCGCAGAAGTATAAGACCACATGAACAACCCTCGAGGTAGGTAGTAAAGAGGCAGTTATCGCCCAGCTTGGTCCTGTGAAGTAGTGCTTAACGGCGGTCCCGCAGGTCCGAATACAAGCTACAGAAGCCGGAGTTAAGGGTTTAGTACGTAGGCATACTGTTTCGCAAGTCCAACATAGTGATTTAACAATCTCTGGGCGTGGTCCCGAAAGAGGTGTACTCTAGCGAACAATATGAATCGTGCATGCTACCAGTCTCACCCTGGCCGTATCTTTAGAAGATTCCCCCTCCGAAAACAAAAAAAAACAAAAACGTCTAACCGGATGCGTGAATTGCCAATGATGGCACCATCCAATCATAAAGTAAAAATCTTAAGAATGATGCATATGATACATCAAAATAAAGGAAAAATCTTCTATTTTATTTTGGAAACTTAAAAGTAATAATAAATTAATTCACAGTGTAAAACTTAATGAAATAATTCTCAACGTACAATGTCGTTCCAGTGGAATTTCATAACGATCAGAAGTACCGTTACTTGTAGAAGGTTACACCTTGTAATTTTCCGGTTAGTTGTGTGGAACGAATTTTGTATGTTGTGAGTTATTTCTCTAAATTTTGCGCAGTGAATAAATTTATAACTATTTCTAAGTTTCCAAAAATAAAATAGAAGATTTTTCCTTTAATTTGATGTATCATATGAATAATTTTTAAGATGTTCACTATATGATTGGAGGGTGCCATCATTGGCAATGCACGCATCCGGTTAGACGTGTGAATCATTGTATGTGACTATAAGTTTTCAATGATAAAATATACGATTTATGTACACTTATCACTATTGTAATATATTTACTTTTTTTAATATATTATGATAGTTTGTTATATATGTACATTCATATACATATAATGACGTATACACATAAGCATGAATATATCAAAAACAATTAATAATTAAAAAATTGCTTTGAAAAAGTTAATTAATTCCAATGTATTTAATTGCACCAGTATTCATAAATATGTACAAAAAGAATTCATATGAATACACATGTTTGCATATAAACGTATAAAAATATAAGCAAAAGAGCTAACATTCGTCTGTAACAGCAAATATAGTTCTGAGCATAATTTTTATTCAATGCTCAGCTCTGTTCAAGCGCAACTGTTAAGATTTCTTCTGCCGAGCTGGCAGTGGTGAAACTCCCTCATCTCGACTGAGTTAGCCAAAAATATTTTTACGTTCTCCGCGCCGTGAACCTTCTCTATGATAAACGTTCTCTGTTATAGAGTATTTGAAAATTTATGCCAAATACTCATAAATTCGCAAACATTTTATAAACGTGATTTGATGTTCTAAGCCAGTCTTTCCCAAAGTGGGCGATAACGCCCCCTTGTGGGCGCTGCAGGTGTTAAGGGGGACGGTAAAAGACCCAGAAAGAAAATGGGGGCGCTGTGCAGAGGCTTTGGGGTGTGATTTGTAATTTTATTTAGCTAGGAGGCCTCTTAAACAACGACTGAGCTCTCGACTCTCAACAACAACTTGTGAACATAAACTTATATGAATTAAAATATTGCTCAAACTCGATTCTATATTTCTATCCGCGTAGTTCATATATCTGTCCTATTTTATTGAATGTAGAAAAAATGAAAATCATGTCAAGCGGTCCCACCGTTTCATAATGAAAGTAGACACAAACAAACAAATAAAAAGGCATCAGACACACTTTCGCATTTTAATAGTTATTAGTACTCGTAGATATCTATCAGGTTTTAACAAGTTTTTGTTAAATAACCCAAATTGTGCATTCCTGTATCAATCGGCGTGAATAAAAGTATACGAAATTTATAGTATGTTTGATAAGAAATAAATTTTGTCTGTATTGTCACAATCTTAACAACGAAATTATAATTTTTGAAATTAGAAATGTTACACAATTTAATGCTAATAAAAATAAGTGGCGACAAACGGGGTGGTGAGAATCCAGTTCCGACTTGCTGGAGCTGGCGATCGAGTTCTCGCGGATGGAGGTCGAAAAGATTTGTCCCGGTAGAGTAGTGGCACAGTGTCTCAGCGAAAGTTGATTTGCGGTTTGTATGGATCGAATTGCTTAGATCGAATTGTGTTTAAAGTTGTCGACGCGGCGCAGTGTAGAAGCGAATGTGTCCGCAATCCTTTTGCCCAGCCTTTTTGTTAAGCGGGTTGATTGATGGAGGTTTGTGGTGAGTTGCGTTGTGTGGTGATGTATGAGTGTGCTGTCATCGGAAGTGTTGTATTAGTGTGTGCCAGTTTTTCCGGGTAGAGGGGGCAGATGCTTAACTCATTTAAACACGGCGGGTTCATTGAATACTTGTTCGGACTTGTTGTGTACGATTTAGCGTCGAATGATGAGATAAACGATAAACGATAAATTACTTTGAGTAATAATTCTGTGCAAAGACGAATTGATGAAATGTCTGAAAACGTCGAAAAATCATTGTGCGATCACCTGAGGACAAGTCAATTTTCAATTCAGCTCGATAAGTCCACTTTACCAACTAATGAAGCATTGTTGTTGTCTTACGTGAGTTTTATTAAAGATGAGAAAATATGTGAAGAACTATTATTTGCTAGAAATTTAGAGACCGATACAAAAGGCGAAACCATATTCAATATATTGGAAAAGTTTTGCGATGAGAAAGAAGTTCCTTTGAAAAATATTATTTCAGCTGCTACGGATGGCGCTCCGGCTATGACAGGGTGCCATAAAGGCTTCATAGCGTACTTAAAAAATAAAATTCCAGATGTCCTTGGTGTACAATGCGGTATTCATAGACAACATTTACATAGTTGCTAGAAACTTAAGTGAAAAACTATTTCAATCACTGCAATATGTCATCAAAGCAGTCAATAAAATCCGCAACAGCTCTTTGAATGATAGATTATTTCATCAGCTTTGTGTTACTAATGACGAGGTTTTCAATCGTTTGTTGTTTCATACTGAAGTTCGTTGGCTATCAAGAGGCAATTGTCTGACTCGATTCTACAACCTGTTTGACTCTGTTATAGAGTTCTTGGAAACTAAAGATACAGAATTTCAATACAAGCTCATAACATCAAAGAATGATAAAGCTTACATGACAGACCTGTATAAATTGTTCAACGACATGAATCTCCAATTACAAGGCGACAAACTAAATTTAATTAAAACAAAAACCGAATTTATCAGTATCATGCAGTAACGACGAATTGTTTGCCTACTGCCAACATTTGGAAAACCTCCACATTGACTTCACCGAACGCTACCAGGACATTTTGAGCTTGGAAATACCAGAGTAGGTGTTGGATCCGTTTTCAAATGTCAACACAACAATGTCACCTCAGTTGGAAGAAGAACTTATAGAACTGTATTGTGATCAATCGTTCAACGATTCTTGATAGCGTTCCCATCGCATATTTGTGCGAACGTGGATTTAGTGCTGTTACAACACTGCTTACTAAAAAGAGAAATCGTTTGCTTGTTACCGAACGTGGCGACTTGTGACTGTTCTTGAGTAAATTGGAACCTGATATTAACAAACGTGTTAAACAGCATCAGATTCATCCTTCACATTAGTTTTTATATAAGGATCGATTATTTTGGTTTTATTTTTAATAAAAGATTCTCTGTTTTAATACTATAAAGCTGCGTTTCAATAATCATTCTTATTGGCAGGTGGAGGCCATACGAGTCAACTTGAAATCTAAGCGCCGTTATATGTTACCTACTGCGCTCAGGCTTCAAGTTACGGATTATAGTAAAAGTTTCGTTTAGAATTCTTCGTTAATATACATATATAGGTCACAATATATAATTAATTTAATTTGAAGTTATAGTGGTTTTAAATAGGTGAAAAAATGGGGGCTCTAAAAAAATATTTATTCTCAAAGTGGGCAGTAGACAAAATAAGTTTGGGAACCACTGCGCTAGAGCGTTTACAAAGTTGAAACAAAAATGTGATTTTTCTCAAAAAACTACATTTGTTTGTGAACAATATTGCCACGCCCCTGGTAGGGACAGGGGATAGGTTGAGGGCTTTCCTTAAAGCTCTTTAAATAAGGTGCTATCTAATTGACCCCCCTTCGCAAATACTTTAGCCGCTAGAGCGTTTACAAAGTTGAAAACAAAATGTGATTTTTCTATCTGACCCACCTACTTTAAATACTTTAGCCGCTATGGCGTTTGTTGAAACCAAAATGTGATTTTTCTCAAAAAACTACATTTCTTTGTGACCAATATTGCCACGCCCCTGGTAAGGATAGGGGATGGGTTGAGGGCCTTCCTAAAAGGTCTTCAAAAAGGTTGAAACCAAAATGTGATTCTTCTCAAAAAACTACACCTGTTTTTGAACACTATTACCACGCCCCTGGAAGGTACGGATAAAGGATAGGTTGCGGGCTTTCCTAAAAGCTCTTCAAATTATCTAAATTTGACCTTAGCCGCTAGAGCGTTTACAAAGTTAAAACAAAAATGTGATTCTTCTCAAAAAACTACATTTTTTGTGAACAATATTGCCACGCCCCTGGTAGGGACAGAGGTCAAGTTGAGGGCTTTCCTAAAAGCTCCTCAAATTATTTAACCGGTGCAATTTATTTGACCCACCTGCGTCAAATACTTTAGCCGCTAGAGCGTTTACAAGGTTGAAACAAAAATGTGATTTTCTCAAAAAACTACATTTTTTTGTGAACACTATTACCACGCCCCGGGTAGGAACAGAGGTCAATTTAAGGGCTTTCCTAAAAGCAGTTCAAATTATCTAACCGGCGCAATTTATTTGACCCACCTACGTCAAATACTTTAGCCGCTAGAGCGTTTACAAAGTTCAAACAAAAATGTGATTTTTCTCAAAAAACTACATTTCTTTGTGAACAATATTGCCATGCCTCTGGTAGGGATAGAGGATAAGCTGAGGACTTTCCTAAAAGCTCTTCAAATTATCTAACCGGTGCAATCTATTTGACCCACCTACGTCAAATACTTTAGCCGCTAGAGCGTTTACAAAGTTGAAACAAAAATGTGATTTTTCTCAAAAAACTACATTTCTTTGTGAACACTATTGCCACGCCCCTGGTAGGAACAGACTATAGGGTGAGGGCTTTCGTAAAAGCTCTTAAAATTATCTAACCGGTGCAATTTATTTGACCCCCCTACGCAAATACTTTAGCCGCTAGAGCGTTTACAAAATTAAAACCAAAATGTGATTTTTCTCAAAAAACTTCATTTGTTTGTGAACACTATTAACACGCCCCTGGTAGAGACAGACTATAGGGTGAGGGCTTTCGTAAAAGCTCTTAAAATTATCTAACCGGTGCAATTTATTTGACCCACCTACGCAAATACTTTAGCCGCTAGAGCGTTTACAAAGTTCAAACAAAAATGTGATTTTTCTCAAAAAACTACATTTCTTTGTGAACAATATTGCCACGCCCCTGGTAGGGACAGAGGAAAGGTTGACAGTTTTCATTAAAGCTCTTTAAATTATCTGACCGCTGCAATTTATTTGATCCACTTGCGTCTAATACTTTAGCCGCTAGAGCGTTTACAAAGTTGAAACAAAAATGTGATTTTTCTCAAAAAACTACATTTCTTTGTGAACAATATTGCCACGCCCCTGGTAGGGACAGAGGTCAAGTTGAGGGCTTTCCTAAAAGCTCTTCAAATTATCTAACCGGTGCAATCTATTTGACCCACATACGTCAAACACTTTAGCCGCTTGAGCGTTTACAAAGTTCAAACAAAAATGTGATTTTTCTCAAAAAACTACATTTCTTTGTGAACACTATTACCACGCCCCTGATAGGGACAGAGGATAAGCTGAGGGCTTTCCTAAAAGCTCTTATTATCTAACCGGTGCAATCTATTTGACCCACCTACGTCAAACACTTTAGCCGCTTGAGCGTTTACAAAGTTCAAACAAAAATGTGATTTTTCTCAAAAAACTACATTTCTTTGTGAACAATATTGCCACGCCCCTGGTAGGGACAGAGGATAGGTTGAGGGCTTTCCTAAAAGCTCTTCAAATTATCTAACCGGTGCAATTTATTTGACCCACCTACGTCGAATACTTTAGCCGCTAGAGCGTTTACAAAATTGAAACAAAAATGTGATTTTCTCAAAAAACTACATTTGTTTGTGAACACTATTAACACGCCCCTGGTAGGGACAGAGGTCAAGTTGAGGGCTTTCCTAAAAGCGCTTCAAATTATCTAACCGGTGCAATCTATTTGACCCACCTACGTCAAACACTTTAGCCGCTTGAGCGTTTACAAAGTTCAAACAAAAATGTGATTTTTCTCAAAAAACTACATTTCTTTGTGAACAATATTGCCACGCCCCTGGTAGGGATAGAGGATAGGTTGAGGGCTTTCCTAAAAGCTCTTCAAATTATCTAACCGGTGCAATCTATTTGACCCACCTACGTCAAACACTTTAGCCGCTTGAGCGTTTACAAAGTTCAAACAAAAATGTGATTTTTCTCAAAAAACTACATTTCTTTGTGAACAATATTGCCACGCCCCTGGTAGGGATAGAGGATAGGTTGAGGGCTTTCCTAAAAGCTCTTAAAATTATCTAACCGGTGCAATTTATTTGACCCACCTACGTCGAATACTTTAGCCGCTAGAGCGTTTACAAAATTGAAACAAAAATGTGATTTTTCTCAAAAAACTACATTTCTTTGTGAACACTATTACCACGCCCCTGGTAGGGATAGAGGTCAAGTTGAGGGCTTTCCTAAAAGCTCTTCAAATTATCTAACCGGTGCAATTTATTTGACCCACCTACGTCAAATACTTTAGCCGCTAGAGCGTTTACAATGTTCAAACAAAAATGTGATTTTTCTCAAAAAACTACATTTCTTTGTGAACAATATTGCCACGCCCCTGGTAGGGACAGAGGTCAAGTTGAGGGCTCTCCTAAAAGCTCCTCAAATTATCAAACCGGCGCAATTTATTGGACCACCTACGTCAAATACTTTAGCCACTAGAGCGTTTACAAAGTTCAAACAAAAATGTGATTTTTCTCAAAAAACTACATTTCTTTGTGAACAGTATTGCCACGCCCCTGGTAGGGACAGAAGATAGGTTGAGGATTTTTCTAAAAGCTCTTCAAATTATCTAACCGGTGCTATTTATTTGACCCACCTACGTCAAATACTTTAGCCGCTAGAGCGTTTACAAAGTTGAAACAAAAATGTGATTTTTCTCAAAAAACTACATTTGTTTGTGAACAATATTGCCACGCCCCTGGTAGGGACAGAGGATAGGGTGAGAGCATTCATAAAAGCTGTTAAAATTATCTAACCGGCGAAATTTACTAGACCCCCCTACGCAAATACTTTAGCCGCTAGAGCGTTTACAAATTGAAACCAAAATGTGATTTTTCTCAAAAAACTACATTTGTTTGTGAACAGTATTGCCACGCCCCTGGTAGGGACAGAGGATAGGGTGAGAGCTTTCCTAAAAGCTGTTCAAATTTATCTAACCGGTTAAATTTATTTGTGCAAGTTATTCGACCTACATACGTCAAAAATGTAATTTTTCTCAAAAAACTACATTTCTTTGTGAACAATGTTGCCACGCCCCTGGTAGGGACAGAGGATAGGTTGAGGGCTTTCCTAAAAGCTCTTCAAATTATCTAACCAGGTGCAATCTATTTGACCCACATACGTCAAACACTTTAGCCGCTGGAGCGTTTACAAAGTTGAAACAAAAATGTGATTTTTCTGAAAAAACTACATTTCTTTGTGAACAGTATTGCCACGCCCCTGGTAGGAACAGAGGATAGGTTGAGGGCTTTCCTAAAAGCTCTTCAAATTATCTAACCGGTGAAATTTATTTGACCTCCGTAGGCAAATACTTTAGCCGCTAGAGCGTTTACAAAATTGAAACCAAAATGTGATTTTTCTCAAAGCACTACATTTGTTTGTGAACACTATTACCAACCACGTTGATAGGCCAACGCATGTTAATGAAAGTAGACGTGTTTTTTAGTGGTCTAAAACATCAGAAAGAATTGGTGATTTTTAAAGTGGTAGCAGACTTGTTTTTGTTTGAGACTTACCGGGAGACTGGAACTGGACTTCTGATTGAGTGGATGCTAGTACCAAAAGATAGATAAGTACTTTGATTTGGTTTCAATAGAATCTATTTGGCACTTACCTGCCCCTTTTTTGATAATTTTATATACATAAAACAAAAATAAATAGGATTTTCCCCACATAACAGCGTATCAAAACGTGCACTTAATTCCTTTTTGCCGTTTTGACTTAGTCTATCAGCTGTTTTTTTGTTTTGTTACTCCTTTTTCTCCTTCTTCGTTTTGCTTTGGTTACGGCATTGCCAACCATCAAAATATAAGTAAGGTTTATTAGGGCAAAGACTGAACGTACCCACTGACAGGTGTTCCCAACTATTCTCTGGCAGAATTATGGCCTCTGAGAACAGTTTGGGATGTACACCAGAGAATCCTTTTCGGAGGAACTCAAAAATTTTGAGAACGCCTCCAAAAGGCAAACCTGAAAGGGCCACCGCTGCTGGATCAGCAAAAATATGCGAAAATCCCGACCAAGCAGGCAAAGGTGGCAAATCAGAACAGCTCCATAATAATGGAAATAATGAAAATCCCAGTTATTTCTGCAAACTGGGTAAAAAAATCAAAGAGCTCGAAAGCATGATGTCTGGTCAGAGACATATTAACCAAGCTATGCGGGATCTGATAACCTGTATCACAAGCTTGTATGACAAGGCAGAAAAGCAAGAGCACCCGTCGAAAAGAGTTATGGTAGGAAAAGCGTCGCAGGTATCTCCTATCAAAAGTGACAAAAATGCCCCAAAGAGACCTCGCGAGGTATTGGGATATTTGCCACCAACAAAGAAGCCGAAAAACACGAGTCATAAAGTGCAAGCAACATATAGTGAGGTCACTGAATGCATGCACAAAGACAGTGTGGGAGACAAGCGCGCTGGCGAGAAATGGGTAGACATCGTAAGAAAGAAGAAACTTAATCTTAACAAAAAAGGAGGGAGCGTCGTATGCGGATATTTTGATAAAAATAAAATGCGACAGAGGCCTTGAAGAACTGGGTTCAAACGTGAGGTACATTAGAAAAACCCTCCAAGGAGACCTGCTAATTGAACTAAAAAATCAAGCAGATAAGAGAGCCGACACGTTCGAAAGTGCCCTAGAAGGAGTTATTGGTGAGATGACCGTAATACAGCCAAAAACTCATAATATTACCATTACGTGTAAAGACTTGGATGAGATAACCACCCCTGAAGAAATCTGTGAGGCATTACAAAAGGAGTGTGGGATCCAAAACCTGGGGAAGCAAAATATAAAAAATTTGCGGAAAACTCGAAGTGGCACTCAAATAGCTCTTATATACCTACGAGCTGAGGATGCCAAAACTTTACTTAAGTGCGGTAAAGTAAAGATCGGGTGGTCTATTTGTCGTCTCCGGGAATTTTCACCTATTACACGTTGTTTTAGGTGCTTCCAACTAGAACATATAGCACCGAAATGTAGCAGCCCCATTGATAGGTCATCCCTTTGTACTCGTTGCGGAACCCCAGGTCACATGGCAAAGACATGCACGAATTCCCCGAGTTGTATGCTCTGCAAAGGGGAACACTCTGTTCTGAGTACGGCCTGTCCTAAATACGCAGATATGTTAAAGTCAACAAAAAAATGAAGATACTGCAACTTAATCTCAATCATTGCGCTGCAGCACAAGACCTTCTAAAACAGACGGTGCTAGAAGAAAACATAGATGTCGCCATATTAAGCGAACAATATTCTCAACGTTCGGAAAGCACTTGGTGTAAAGATATAAGTGACAAAGCAGCAATATGGGCCTGCAAAGGACAAGCCTTCACATCTCGCTCCAATGAAACCCATAATGGCTTTACATGGGCGAATATACAAGGAATATTTTTTGTAAGCTGCTATGCTCGTCCTGGTGCAACAATTAGCGAATTTGAAGATTTTCTCCTGGAGTTGTCTCTAGAAATCAGAAGCCAATCCCCAACAATAATAGCGGGAGATTTCAACGCATGGTCTACTGCTTGGGGTAGCAGAATTACAAACCATCGTGGTCACCTCATTCTAGAATTTTTGAGTCAAACAAACCTTATGATTTTAAACAGTGGCACACAAAATACCTTTCAAAAGGGAAATAAAGGATCAGTAATAGACCTAATGTTTGCCGACGACGCGCTTGGCAGGCATACTAAATGGAAAGTGTCAGACTTGTATACAAATAGCGAACATATGGCTATAATTGCCGAAGTTTCGTTCTCACAGGAAACGGAACTCTGTCGTAGAAATACTTCTCGAAAACGAAGTTGGCGGCAAAAAGACTTTGATACTGACGTTTTTGAAAGCATCTGGAGTGCGGCAAAGGCATCAGGCGAAGATGCCGCCCACTTAGTATCCGCGGTGCAAAAGGAGCTAGTTGCAGCATGCGATGCAACTATGCGCAGGACGAGACACAATATAAATAGGAGCCGGTGTACGGGTGGAACGACGAAATCGCCAGGCTGAGGAAGCTCTGTCACTCAGCTAGACGCCGCCTACAGCGTAACCAGGGAGGTGATAACGAAATCAGACTCAGAGAATCATTTAAATATCAAAAAAAGCTCCTGAAGTCAGCCATTATCCTTAGTAAGAGATCCTGTTTCGAAAAGCTCTGTGAAGAAGCGAACATAGACCCCTGGGGAACGGCATACAAAATTTGTATGTCGAAGTTTAAAAATAAGTCTCAGCAACCTAAGAACGCATCCTTTATGAAAAATGTTGTCGAAGCGTTATTCCCAACACATGCCTCAATTTCCTATATTAAACGAAACGAAGCCACGGAGTCACCCCTATTAGTCACAGAAGACGAATTATTGGCTATTGCGAAAAAAATCAAAAACTCTAAAGCGCCCGGAATAGATGGTATACCAAATAGAGCCCTTAAAGAAGCCATAACTCTAAGGCCAAGCCTTTTTGTTAATATGTACAATGCGTGTATATTAGAAGAGGTGTTCCCTGATCCGTGGAAGATACAGCGTCTGGTTCTACTCCCAAAGCCAAAAAAGCCACCAGAAGAACCTTCATCTTATCGACCCCTTTGCATGCTCGACACAATTGGGAAAGTGTACGAAAGCATTGTAAGAAACCGCTTGGAGTTAGCAATCCAAAAAGCCGGCGGATTATCAGAGAGACAATACGGCTTTATAAAAAAAGACGACGCATTAAGAGAAGTAGTTGATACTGCAAAATGTGCAATAAGTGGAAAAAGATGGAAAGGTGGCAGGAAAAAATACTGCGCGCTAATAACCCTGGATGTGAAGAATGCGTTCAACTCCGCAAAATGGGCAAATATAATTAAAGTTCTATACGATATAGATGCTCCTCAATATCTGATAAATATTATAATGAGTTATTTCGAAAATAGGATATTGCTATACGAGACGGACGAGGGCACTCAGAGCTACACTATCTCCAGTGGAGTACCGCAAGGGTCGGTTTTAGGCCCGTTGTTATGGAACCTAATGTACGACGGGGTGTTAAGAATACCGCAACCAAAAAATGTGAAAACAATCGCTTATGCGGATGACCTCGTAGTGGTAGCTGTAGCTAAACATCTGGATGACCTCCGGATCAAATGCAATTACAGCATAAATGGTCTGCGCCGATGGTTTACTACCAAGAGTCTAGAGCTGGCTGAGCAGAAAACAGAAGTCCTGCTCATAAGCTCAAGGAAAATTGAGGAGAAAATATCGTTGACCATAGGAGAATGTGAGATTACTTCACAGCCGCAGTTGAAGTATCTTGGGGTAATAGTGGACTCAAGACTCAAGTTCAAAGAACACTTAGAAAATGTGACAAATAAAGCTAATAAAATATATAATGCGTTATCTAGAATGATGGCAAATAAAGGCTGTGTGCCTTCGAGCCGACGATGTTTAATAGCTAAGGTAATTGGTTAAGTTATCCTGTATGCGGCTCCAATATGGATACAGGCGCTAGAAATCAAATCATATGCTAGACCAATTAACACTGTGCACAAGCTTTCAGCAATACGCATGATAAGTGCTTTCCAAACCATTGCAAATGACGTTGGTGAGGTATTAGCCAGTATGGCGCCGATTATCATCCAGGGAGACGAATTCGCGCGAATATATAACTTATCAGAAACGTCTACCACAGCAAAAACAGAAGAGAGAATAAAAAGCATTGCAATGTGGCAGCAGCGGTGCCAAACTTCATGCAAAGGACGGTGGACCTACCGACTGATTTCGGACATACACTCGTGGATAGGTAGGCAACATGGAGACCTAGATTTCCACCTTACCCAAATACTCAGTGGGCATGGTTGCTTCAGAAGCAATCTACTCAAATATCGTCATGACTTTAGTCAATACTGTCCGACGTGTACAGAGTGTATAGAAGACTCTGAACACGTGTTCTTTTATTGCCCTCGGTTTTCTATTATAAGGGAAAAGCTGAAAACCACCACTGGAGGTAGTATCACGGTGGAAAATTTGACAGCACTTATGTGCGAGTCCTCTGTAAAGTTGAATGCTGTCAGCGAAGCGGCAAATCAAATTATGACAAAATTGAGACATTTAGAACAGATTAGGCGTCAGTCAGGCATCTTCTTCTCTCCCATGAAGTAATACTTTGTCTAGTGGTCCCGTGGGAGAGACATGAGGTGGGAGTAGGTTAGGTTTAGCGGATTAAAGTCCCGCACTCCGGCTTTCGATGCCTCCTCCTACTATAAAACAAAAAAAAAAAACAAAAAAAATAAAAACTATTACCACGCCCCTGGTAGGGACAGAGGATAGGGTGAGGGCTTTCCTAAAAGCTCTTCAAATTATCTAACCGGTGCAATTTATTTGACCCACCTACGCAAGTACTTTAGCCGGTAGAACGTTTACAAAGTTGAAATAAAAATGTGATTTTTCTCAAAAAACTACATTTGTTTGTGAACATTATTACCACGCCCCTGGTAAGGGCAGAGGTCAAATTGAGGGTCTTTCTTAAAGCTCCTCAAATAATCTAACCGGCGCAATTTATTGGACCCACATACGTCAAACACTTTAGCCACTAGAGCGTTTACAAGTTCAAACAAAAATGTGATATTTCTGAAAAAACTACATTTCTTTGTGAACAGTATTGCCACGCCCCTGGTAGGGACAGAGGAAAGGTTAGGGCTTCCCTAAAAGCTCTTCAAAATATCTAACCGGTGAAATTTATTTGACCCGCCTACGCAAATACTTTAGATGCTGGAGCGTTTACAAGGTTGAAACAAAAATGTGATTTTTCTCAAAAAACTACATGTTTTTGAACACTATTACCACGCCCCTGGTACGGATAGAGGATAGGTTGCGACTTTCCTAAAAGCTCTTCTTATCTAACCGGTGCAATCTACATATATGACCCACCTACGTCAAATACTTTAGCCGCTAGGGCGTTTACAAAGTTCAAACAAAAATGTGATTCTTCTCAAAAAACTACATTTGTTTGTGTAACACTATTATCACGCCCCTGGTAGGGATAGAGGATAGATTGAGGGCTTTTCTAAAAGCTCTTCAAATTATCTAACCGGTGCAATTTATTTGACCCACCTACGTCAAACACCTTAGCCGCTAGAGCGTTTACAAAGTTCAAACAAAAATTGGATTTTTCTCAAAAAACTACATTTGTCTTTGTACACTATTACCACGCCCCTGGTTAGGACAGAGGTCCAGTTGAGGGCTTTCCTAAAAGATCTTCAACTTATCTAACCGGCGCAATTTATTGGACCCACCTACGTCAAATATTTTAGCCACTAGAACGTTTACAAAGTTCAAACAAAAATGTGATTTTTCTGAAAAAACTACATTTCTTTGTGAACAATATTGCCACGCCCCTGGTAGGGATAGAGGATAGGTTGAGGGCTTTCCTAAAAGCTCTTCAAATTATCTAACCGGTGTAATTTACTTGACCCACCTACGCAAATACGTTAGCCACTAGAGTGTTTACAAGATTGAAACCAAAATATGATTTTTCTCAAAGAACTACATTTGATTTTGAACACTATTACCACGCCCGTGGTAGGGACAGAGGACAGGGTGAGGGTTTTCGTAAAAGCTCTTCAAATTATCTAACAGGCGCAATTTATTTGACCCACTTACGTCGAATACTTTAGCCGCTAGAGCGTTTACAAGGTTGAAACAAAAATGTGATTTTCTCAAAAAACTACATTTGTTTGTGAACACTATTGCCACGCTCCTGGTAGGGATAGAGAATAGGTTGAGGGCTTTTCTAAAAGCTCTTCAAATTATCTAACCGGTGCTATTTATTTGACCCGCCTACGTCAAAATACTTTAGCCGCTAGAGCGTTTACAATGTTGAAACAAAAATGTGATTTTCTCAAAAAACTACATTTGTTGTGAAACCTATTACCACGCCCCTGGTAGGAACAGAGGACATGTTGAGGGCTTTCCTAAAAGCTCTTCAAATTGTCTAATGGTGCATTCTTTTATATGACCCACCTACGTCGAATACTTTAGCCGCTAGGGCGTTTACAAAGTTGAAACAAAAATGTGATTTTTCTCAAAAAACTACATTTGTTTGTGAACACAATTGCCACGCTCCTGGTAGGGACAGAGAATAGATTGAGGGCTTTCTAAAAGCTCTTTTAATTTTCTAACCGGTGCAATTTATTTGACCCACCTACGTCAAACACTTTAGCCGGTAGAGCGTTTACAAAGTTGAAACAAAAATGTGATTTTTCTCAAAAACTACATTTGTTTGTGAACACTATTGCCACGCTCCTGGTAGGGGTAGAGAATAGGTTAGGGCCTCCCTAAAAGCTCTTTTAAATAATCTAACCGGCGCAATTTATTTGACCCACCTGCGTCGAATACTTTAGTCGCTAGAGCGTTTACAAAGTTCAAACAAAAATGTGATTTTTCTCAAAAAACTACATTTCTTTGTGAACAGTATTGCCACGCCCCTGGTAGAGATGGAGGATAGGGTGAGGGCTTTAATAAAAGCCCTTCAATATATCTAACCGGTGCAATTTATTTGACCCACCTACGTCAAACACTTTAGCCACTAGAGCGTTTACAAAGTTCAAACAAAAATGTGATTTTTCTCAAAAAACTACACTTGTTTGTGAACACTATTGCCACGCCTCTGGTAGGGATAGAGGATAGAATGAGGACTTTTCTAAAAGCTCTTTTAATTATCTAACCGATGCAGTCTATTTGACCCACCTACGTCGAATACCTTAGCCGCTAGATCGTTTACAAAGTTGAAACAAAAATGTGATTTTTCTCAAAAAACTACATTTTTTTGAACACTATTGCCACGCCCCAGGTAGGGATAGAGGATAGGTTGAGGGCTTTAATAAAAGCTTTCAAATTATCTAACCGGTGCAATTTATTTGAACTACATACGTCAAACACTTTAGCCGCTTGAGCGTTTACAAAGTTGAAACAAAAATGTGATTTTTCTCAAAAAACTACATTTGTTTGTGAACACTATTGCCACGCTCCTGGTAGGGATAGAAAATAGGTTGAGGGCTTTTCTAAAAGCTCTTCAAATTATCTAACCGATGCTTTTTATTTGACCCACCTACGTCAAATACTTTAGCCGCTAGAGCGTTTACAAAGTTCAAACAAAAATGTGATTTTTCTCAAAAAACTACATTTGTTTGTGAACACTATTGCCACGCTCCTGGTAGGGATAGAGGATAGGTTGAGGGTTTTCCTGTTAGCTCTTTAAATTATCTAACCGATGCTATTTATTTGACCCACCTACGTCGAATACTTTAGCCGCTAGAGCGTTTACAAAGTTGAAACCAAAATGTGATTTTTTCTCAAAAAACTACACATGTTTTTAACACTATTACCACGCCCCTGGTTCAGATAGAGGATAGGTTGCGACTTTCCTAAAAGTCTTCTTATCTACCCGTGCAATCTATATGACCCACCTACGTCGAATACTTTAGCCGCTAGGGCGTTTGCAAAGTTGAAACAAAAATGTGATTTTCTCAAAAAAATACATTTGTTTGTGAACACTATTGCCACGCTCCTGGCAGGGATAGAGGATAGATTGAGGGCTTTTCTAAAAGCTCTTTTAATAATCTAACCGGTGCAATTTATTTGACCCACCTACGTCAAACTTTTTAGCCGCTAGAGCGTTTACAAAGTTGAAACCAAAATGTGATTTTTCTCAAAAAACTACATTTGTCTGTGTGCACTATCACCACAGCCCTGGTAGGGACAGAGGATAGGTTGAGAGCTTTTCTAAAAGCTCTTCAAATTATCTAACCGGTGTAATTTACTTGACCCACCTACGCAAATACATACGTTAGCCGCTAGAGTGTTTAAAAGGTTGAAACCAAAATATGATTTTTCTCAAAGAACTATGTACATATGTTTTTGAACACTATTACCACGCCCGTGGTAGGGACTGAGGTTAAGTTGAAGGCCTTCCTAAAAGCTCTATAAATTATCTAACCGGCGCAATTTATTGGACCCACCTACGTCAAATACTTTAGCCACTAGAGCGTTTGCAAAGTTCAAACAAAAATGTGATTTTTCTGAAAAAACTACATTCCTTTTTGAACAATATTGCCACGCCCCTGGTAGGGACAACCGACCGGAATGTTTAACGTGGGCACCTGCTGACGACAGCCTTACTCCACGGTACTCAAAAGTACACGGATCAAATCAAAGCGTTGATCAGCGCCCTGAAAATGCCAGGCATTTTCAGTACCAATTGGCAGTGTGGAATGGACACACTAACCACCTTTGTGGGGTTCGAGGCCTATCTAAAACCTCTGCCGTGCTTTGGGTCCGGCACCCGGTTGAAATGCAACTCCACATCGAACCAACAAAACGTCAGTTCTACCCGCATTTGGGTACAAACCACAACCACCACGATACTCCCCAAGGGGCCAATCCGCATGAGCAGGTTGGAGTTACCTCCAAGGGCTCCGGCTCCCCGTGGTACCAGAATTAAGTCTCCGGTCAGACCTCGTAGCCGAAACTACTACCAGTTGAGCTTCCATACTGCCCTGGACTGCTGGCCAACCCCGGTAGGGACAGAGGATAGGTTGATGGCTTCCCTGAAAGCCCTTTAAATTTGCTAACCCGTGCATTTTATTTAGCTCATTTACGTCATATACTTTAGCCGCTAGAGCGTTTACAAAGTTGGCACCAAAATGTGATTTTTCTCAAAAAACTACATTTCTTTGTGAACAATAGCCAACGGCATTCTCAAGCTAATCTAACTTTCTTACTTTATTAGAGTTAGCAAGCGCTATCGCACTTGCGTTAAAAAGCCTTCCCCACACACTTAATCTAATCTATATTTTTCACGTTGTCAGGGTTTTCATGGTGCATTTCGAAGTGTTCGATAATATTATATTTAAGCTCAAATTCGACTATTATTGCATATTTGTTTTTACACACCGAACAATCGATATCGCAATTCCGTTCAACCATTATCTTCATATATTTAAGCTAATTTACCCTTTTCCCGTTGTTATTTTAATAAAGCCACAATGTTATAATTAATTAATTATAATTCTGTTTATAACGAAAGTTGAGTTTCTTTTTACTTGGAAATACACATTGATGAAACGATATTGCAATTGACTGAAAGCGTTAAGCAAGCTAGTTTGCCTTTTTCACGTTATTATAGTTTTCATAAAGCCATGACTGCAGTGCATATGGAAAAGTTCTACAATATTATATTTAGGTTTAAATTCGATTTTTTCGTTACTTGTAAATACAAATGTAGGAACCAATTCGGAATTGCGGAAAACATATATTTCGCACTTTTAATACTGTTTTGTTATATTAGTTTTAAAACCATAATAGCAGTGCTTTTGGAAAAGTTCCATAATCTTATGTTTAGGTTCAAAGTATTTTTATGTTTATTATTGTATTCACACATTGATCAATTGATATTGCAATTGTGTTTAAACGTTTACTCAACATACTCACGCAATTCTATCTTTTTCACGTTATTAGGGGTTTCTTAGAGTCCTAACGACATTGCAATTGGAAAAGATCCAAAATCTTACATTTGTGTTTAAAGTTGATTTTCGTATTACTTCTCAATACACATTTAGGAAATAATTTCGGACTTTTATTCGCTTTGTAAATAGTTTCCAGTCGAAATGCTTGAACGAAACATCGAACATTGGACTCGATGAATGAATCATTACCCAATTATTTTGAAGATTCTGTGTTTTTCATAAAAATAAATTAGGGAACCTCGAAACTGATTATATTTTATTATATAAATTTGGTGATTTTTTTTTCTGATAATAGTATGCCTGTATGTGAAAAGTGTATGTCAGAAGATTTTCGAACTTCCAGAATTATATCGCATATGTTGGCAAAGGTGTAAGTTGATTTAAAAAAATTGAGGGAGCGTGTTTTTCTAATAAAGGGTGAGTCTGAGACCTAAAATAGATAAAGTCGAGTGAAAACTTACCCTTAAACCTAAATTAGCAAGAAACATCCTCTACAATTACGGTCGCAAATTAGTGACTTTAACCTGTTGTAAACATAACTAAAAATAGTTAGTTTATAGATAGAGAACCATAACTCTTGCAGTACCCAAATATGTGGACCTTGTGTTCATTGCTGATTGTTTTACAGAAATATCTCTGAGACGTGTATATTATTGAAATTCAGGGAGATTAATTTCTTTATAATAGTGCACCGCGTCAAGGGGAAATAATGAGCCCCTGCTTGTGCAAATTTTTGAACTTCAGGTTTATTTTAAACCATATATGTATATACATACATATATACATGTATATTGATATATATGTATGTACCATATTTAAATATAGCGTAATTTTTTAGTAATAGTGCGTCCTGATGCCAACAATTTATAATACTGTGTTACTTCATGTAACTACATTTTCAATGGCAAAATCCACATTTCCTTACAAATATTAGTGGGGAACAACTTCCGATAAACATACTTTATTTATAATTTACTTTATTTAAATGAACAAAGGCCTATTAGCAAAATACCGATAACGTTTCTGGTTCAAGCTATGTCCGAAAGTCCTAATAAGAGGGACTTTAGAACAGAAAACAACGAAAAAGTGCATGTATTTTGGATGAAGTTACATGATTCCTCCAATAGCAAACATCACCATTGAAATCGATTGTCTAGTTGCTACCCAATGTGCGGCTATTGATTTTTTTTAAATCCATTGCTTTTTAAATATACCATTACACAGTTTTATCGATGTAAAGCCAGTAATGAAAAATGTTATCTGCATAATTTATGCAGCTAAGTCTTAACAGGTTAAGTGTATTTTTTAAATACCATCAAATACAAACAGAAATTCATACATATGCTTCAATGCACATGAAATTCGTGGTATGAATTTTTGGTTTTCGTGAAAATAAAAATCCATAGGATTGATTTCTTAACACGAAATTTACAATAAGGATGATTTTATGGTATACAGAGATTTCAAAATTCCGGTTGGCTACACACGGTATATATCGCTCAAGTGCGTGAAATACATATTTGATATCCCTATTTCCGCGCACCATGAGAAGGTTGCTATTATAGGTTGAAAACTACTAAGCGTGGAATCATAAATATAAAATCTTTCAACAGAGATGCCACAAAAGGGAGCTGGTATCAAAATCAGACCATGGCCGTGGCACCGCCCTCCTTTAGGTCAAATCCTATTTCTAAGAAAATATTTAAACAGTATCCACCAAATTTGGTGCACAATATTATATCAACATTCGTATGCGAAAAGATATTGCTTCTTAAGTCACGAAAGTCTCGAAAACGGACCATAACAATGAAGCCATCCAGATACCGACTATGTGAACCGCAGTACCTCAAGTTGTTTTTTTTCTTAAAATATTGATAAATATCTAAGCTATGATTTTAGGCTAACAATTTTAGCCTCTGCATGGACTATGCCAGGCAGTAAATTTTGCATTCCTTCATTAACATTCTACATTTTGCTGGCAATGTCCTAAATAAATGGTATCGACTTGCAAATCTTTAGCGCCCTAATAATTCGATTAAAGAAATATTTGTTGATTAATCTGATTTTGAACTGTATTACTCAGTTTGAATTTATCAACCATTTCTTCATGAACTTTATGCTCTCCAAACCACCGGCATCGGGTGTACCCACCATAATTTTTAATATCTTCTTCTTCCTTATCGGCGTAGATACCGCTTACGCATTTATAGCCGAGTTAACAACAGCTCGCCAGTCATTTCTTCTTTTCGCTATTTGGCCCCAATTCGAGATACCATATCCTCCTCCTCCGTCCTCTTTCTCTGCTTCCCCCGGAGCTTCAATACATACGACCAAATTTTACCTAGCCAGAGTAGGCGCTGTCTATGTAAATTTCGTTGTAAAAGTATGTCTCGTACAGCTCATAGATCCATTGACTCTGACAATGACGAATGTCAATACGCAAAGGTCCACAAATCTTTCGTTGAACCTTCCTCCCGAAAACTCGTAACGCAGATGTCGTTATCATCTATGCCTTTGCACTATATAGGAGGACGGGGATGATGAATGACTTGTTCGTCGAGAGAGGACTTTACTTCTAAATTGCTTATTCAGTAAGCCCTCTTGGCCCAGTTCACTACCAGAAGCATTTGTTTCTCTTCCTAATCAAGTCTAAAGAAACTTGAACTGATGGTTCAAGTTGTTACAACCAATGATAACGATGTCATCGGCATACGCCAGCAGTTGCACATTCTTGTAGAAGATTGTACCTTCTCTTTGATCTGCAACTCGAATTATTTTTGTACGCTCCGAGGCCCTAGAAGCGGTCACACTGATAAGGTCCAATCAGTTTGTTGACGGTGGACTTTGATCTATTACACAGTACGCTCGATATAGCATTATATGCAATGTGAGATTATTAGGTCTCTCTTTTTTGTGGATTAGGCATTTGATGTGTCAGTGATGCGCGCGGGAGAAACAGATAAAGAGTAGAGACAAATAATTCCTATCCTGTGGAGAATCTTTTAGATAATTTTTGTTTGCAAACAAGCATCCCTCCACCAAAAAAAAACTAACGCCTACTTAGAATTAAGAGAACCTTGGTCCCTAGGCCCGCCTGCACAGTTCTCTCCTCGCGTAAAGGTGTGAGCTTGTTCCCAAGTCTTGAGTTGGGCTTAACGAAAAATTGTTTACCGGATTGATTTTTTCTTTTCTGTTTCTGTCAACATAATGACTTAAACAGTGTCACTTATACCTAATCGATCTTTAAACACCTGGCGAGTTCCAACAAAATGCTATGAAAACGCTCTACTTGTCCAATCGCTGCACTATGTAAAGGTGGCGTATTGGAAATACTAAGCTGCAGCAGAGCTGGCTTCAGATGCTCAATGGTTTTCCAACCAGGAAAACTTGCCGTTTGGAAGTGAGGAAACATCTCTTCCCGGTAAAGAAGATGTATATATGCGGCATGTCCCTACATGAGAATAGACTGGGGTCTAACCAAGTTCGTGTTTCTATAGATGTCTAACGAATTTAGCTCAAGCTCATGTTTTGCAGTTTTACGCAATCTCGTTGCCTAGTTTTGCCACCTTTGGGAAGTAGTACACGGACGTGGTTCACATTTTCCACAGCTGATCTATGGCGTCTATTTTTTTCAGTGGTGAATATTTCCCTTCTTACCCCAATCACGAATATATCGAAAACACAAATTTTACATAGCCAAAACTTTTTGACCGGTAACCTTCGAACTACTTCATCCTGTATCATTGGTATTGTGGGTAAGCCACAGTAGAAGTCGTTTATATCTCCGGATGTGATAGTGTTATTCAGCTCGCCCAAATAGCTATTTGAATGAAATCTCCTGTTCCCAAACAAAATGCTTTAACGTAAAACGAGCCTGTTCCAACAATATCTGGTTTTGATTACAATTTAACGGTTTGTCCGTTGTTTTAATAGTGTGGGTAAGTGAATCTTCACTATTTATCGTTGCTGCGCAAGACACCTTTAGTTACTCATGAGGCCCGACATGACCTCAAATCCTGTTTTGGAGCCAAACCCTAAATCACTTGAATGTTGACGTGGTGTTATTTTGAAAGGTATTGTGCTCATGGGCCTGAGACAATAAACAGATAAACGAACAATTACATGCGTAAGCAATGTCGGCAGAGTCAGCCGATCGCATTACCTCACCGCGCTTAACAATAACAAAGCTTTGGCTTTGTCTTTCGGAACATAAACGTATGTCAGCAAGAAAAAAAATAAGTTTTGTAGTGATTTGGATTTATAAACTTTTACTTAACTTTGTCATTCGGTGTCGATCAAGTGATTGACAGTTACACTGCAGTTTTAATAATAAGTTGCAAAAAATAATGCGTAAACATAAATTTATATTAAAATTTCAATTTTTACTTCTTGTATTTGAAATCACTTGAACTGAAGAGCTCCTGTTGCTTTGGTGATAATTAACTTCTACAACTAAAGCGCATCTCCGTCAGTTGTAATATGAGACGGGGTAGATGCACGGTTGTGTCACTATTGCATAGAACTTCCAGCAAGAATGGGTAGGGTAACTAAAACTAGTTGGGCGCTATTATTTAGATATGAATGGGATTCAATAAAACGAAAGAACGAGTTATGATTTTGTAATTATATTTATTATTGATCTGAGCAGTTGTGTTGTGGCTGTCTTCGGATCAAAAAGTTCGAAACCAGATCGACCATGTTGTGATAGAAATACGGCAAGTATCCAGTGTCCTTGACGGGCGTACGATCCGAGGACTTAACATCGACTCAAACCACTATTTTGTTGTGGTGAAAATACAAGCTCTCCTCTGTACAGCTAAGCAAGGAAGGTACGACGTATAGAAACCAAAAGAGTTTCTGCTCCTGCTCTCTGAGAGCACTCATTAGCAACTCGTTATAAGAGAAATTATATAATATATTATATGGAGATTTAATTTACCACTGAATTTACGCCTAAATCACGGTTTAGGTCAGCAGATCTAAGGTACCAAGGAGCTTTAAATAAAGCCCTTAGCTCCTTACTTTGAAAGCGCTGAATGCTGGCAATAGAGCTTTGACTTGAGCAACCTCATAGTTGGACTCCGTAGGTCCAATCTGGCTTTAGAACTTGATTTTATACTAACCAGCGTAGCTTAGCTTCTAAGGTGATTTCTATATACTTAGCACTGTTATGATGTGGTATAGGAATATTATATTATCGACGTTTAATTTGATGCGCCACTTGTAATGCTCACTTAGTAATTGCGTTGACTACTGTCTGCACTCCTCAAGTAGATACTGAAGTCGACTATCCAGCTGCTAACAAAGCTATGTCATCCGCCCTAACACTTTTCCCTGGGGAACACCTGCTTCTATCGGTTGCAAGTTTGAGTATGAATCTTCTTGTTTAATGCGGAAGTATCTATCTTTTAATAATGAAGCATTTATTTCGCAAAATTATTAGGGTAGCATGTATTTCAATTTGAGCAGCAGACCCGTATGCCAAACTTTGTCCAAAGCTTGAGACACTTCCGACACGAAGGTTGCCGTACAAATTTTTTTTATTAATTGTGTTTTCAACGAAATTAACGATTTGGTGTACCTGGTCAATTGTTGAATGAAGGTCACGGGAGCCAAATTGATGTGATGATTATCAGGTGTTTATGAACGATTATTGGTTTGAGCCTATTTATGAGTACATTTTCAAAGATTTTAACATCGTGTACTGACTTACCCGGCTTGGGTATCACTATGACTTCAGATACTTTCCAAAGCGATGGAACTTATCGTAGGCATAATGCATTGTTTATAATATTTACAAGTTTACGCAAGTGTTAAATCTTCTTTTTTTTTTGAAATAATAAAAACATCCCTGTAAGTCAATGTTCTGGCAGAGTTAAATGCATCTTCTATACAACAAAGTCTTAACTGATCTAAAACCAAAAGCTTCCAACAATTATATTATATATGGATATCTGTAGCAACGACTGGTCATGAACTTTATTTCCGGAGTACTGACGAGTGATTTACTTGAACGAACAAAACGATATTTATACAATGTTGCAACTGTGGATGCGGCCAATGCAAACGCTGTAGCCGCCTCTGTCAAAGAAAGTTTGTCTTTACTTTGGCTAAAGTGAGTTAAACTTTATATTCAATTCAGAAAGTCCAATTGCTTCGCTTACTATCTATTTCAACCAATTTCAATGCAGGTAGCATTCAGTACTATAAAGTCCTAATAATTGTTACAGATGTAGCATATTTTGTATATGCTGGCTGCTGTTAATGCTCTCCAAGCTATGTATCTTAACATAGTTCATCCACTATCAACAGTTTTTTTTCAAATATGAAAAAGAAATTTTTTAAGCTAAAGTTTTGATGAAATATTTTAGAACATTTAACTTATTTAAAGTTTTGCAGGCTCTATCACGGCTCAATGAATTTCAATGCATTCTGCTTGGTGTAACTCTATCACAAAGAACATATATAATACGCTGGGGTACGCGGTTAAAATCTGCTGCCTATTTATCTGATTACTTCAATGTGCTGAAAAGCGTAGTCGATTCATTGACATAAAGCGACGATGTTGAGGTCATTCAATTGTCCCAGGAGTGGTTTCAGTCACACCGCTTAACTACAGACTTCGCCTATATAAAGCAGAACTTCCATAGCCTTATAAATGTTATTGTAAGACTTGAAACCCAAAGTATATAAAAAAATAATCTATCCGCCTTGCTAAAAAGTTACGAACTTCGACATCTACTTTAGAAAATAAGGCATTTTGAAAAGCTTAATGCTTTCCTCGGAAGGAGTAAGGGATATAAACCTCTTAAGGGATTACATGATATTTTGCAAAAAGATATAGAAAAGAACTTTTTCCTACGGGGCTGACTCTATTTTCATACTACCCCGTGCCATCTGCAGAAGTCGTACGAAGTTTTTCCGCATAGGCAAACATCTTAACATAAAAACGAAAATCTTTTGTATTTGACTATTTTAAACATTTAATATTTTATTCTAATCGTAATAACCTTCAAGAAGAACAATACATTTGTGTTTACATTGTATAATATAGTTATAGATTTAAAAAGAAAAGAAGAAAAACGTATTTAAAATACTTATTCGAATATTTTGATTTTGTTTTTTGCATATTCGAATACATATTTTTGCGTTTTTTGGTCATATTATAACCACTTGATTTAACAATTTTCGTGCATATAAATACCGCTCTGGTTATAAGTCAGGTTTTCTGGTGATATCCACTGACCCGTGCTTTCTCTTAAATTAAATTATTTAGTTTAGTATACCCGCATATGCATAAATGTATAAATATACATATATACATATATATTTATTATAAGTAAAGCTTTCTGGCGACCAGCAAATACTCCGTTATTGATGCAATGAACTGTAAATATACTGATAAGTGTTATATTGTTATTTCCTTTTGTAGTGACTAAACTTATAATTTTGGTTTCATTTCGAATATACTACATACGTAAGATACTATATATTTGCGATCTAGTTAAAACAAATAAGGAAGGGTTAAGTTTGAGTGTAACCGAACATTTTATACTCTTACAATTCATGTGGCTCAAATGCGGCCAAATATTGTCAGATGTTAACAAAACTTTATATTCAAGAAGTAAGAAATGGCTAAGTTTGGGTGTAACGGATTAGTTCCGGGTAAACTGTAGTGAGAATTGTAGTAGAAAAATATTCTTTCTGACTTTCAATACTTATTGAGCGACAGAAGTCAACCGGAAGTTCGAAAACACTTATATTAAGTAAATGGAGCTTAACGGTTTGCTGTCATAACATGTTCACCAAGAATTTCCAGAGGTAACACAGTGACTGATATGTACGGTAAAAATGCCAAATTTGGTATATAAAGGTTTAATCCGCTTTCGGAAATGTCTGGTGTTGTGATTAAATACTTTAAATACTCTACTTGAAATTTTTTGTTATTGTATGATTCCCCCATTTCCAGTTTATGATAGGAAAGGTTGGGTAACCTCACATATCCAATGTGATTGAAATTTCTAGGGGAATTCGAGAGATAACCTTAAGGTTAGCGGTGCCGTATCCATTGTTCACTATGTACGCCCGCTTCTATTGTTTCATTTTTACCAACCTGGTGGAGGCAGGAGGATGGAGTCATGTGTAGAATTCACGCAAGTGAGGAAAGTTCTCTGATCGCCATTCACTTGGGAGTGGCCAGAAACGATTCTTTTACATATGCCTCAAGCAGCTCAAGACTTCCGGTCTCTGACCAAGAATCGTCTGGGTAGCCTTAGAACATCCGTTTAACGGCAGAGTTGTGCGCTGGCTTTGGGACCTGCCGCATAGACGGGACAAGGACTCAGATGAGTAGGTCCTTGTGGCATATACTACAGTGGCCATATAAAGGAGCACAAACTTGGTGTGGGATTCGTGGTGGGAGAGAGACTCCATCGGCGAGTACTATCATTGAGTCCGGTGGATAAACGTCTAGCCATAATCCGCATCAAAGCGAAGTTCTTCAACACATCGCTGCTCTGCGCCCACGCCCCGACGGAAGAGAAGGACGATGTGACCAAAGATGCCTTCTATGAGCGCTTGGAGCGCACCTATGAGAGCTGCCCCCGCCGCGATATCAAAACCGTGCTTGGGGACTTTAACGACAGTGTGGGCAAAGAAGGTATCTTTGGCACTACGGTCGGTAAATTCAGTCTGCACGACGTAACATCCCCAAATGGATCGCGACTGATCGACTTCGCCGAAGCTCAAAATATGGTTATCTGTAGTACTATATTCCAGCAGTGGTTAACAGACGGTTTTCAAGGTTTCAAGACTGAAGCATACTCTTGTGGAACACCCAAAGGTGATCTGGTGACCGATGCCCAGAGCATAGTTAAATTATGGAGGGAACGGACAACGCCAGGAGAAGGCGAACCCGATTTCCCAACCGATGACGATGGCACAGACGTTCCATTGCCCGACCCTGAAGAAGTTGGAATAACAATTACCCGTCTGAAGAACAACAAAGCAGCGGGCCGATGGATTGCCGGCTGAGCTATTCAAACACGGCGGCGAAGAACGGATAAGGAGCATGCATCAGCTTCTTTGTAAAATATGGTCGGACGAAAGCATGCCCAATGATTGGAATTTAAGTTTGCTATGCCGAAACCATAAAAAGGGAGACCCCACAATTTGCGCCAACCACCGTGGGATTAGCCTCCTCAACATCGCATATAAGGTTCTATCGAGCGTATTTTGTGAAAGATTAAAGCCCACCGTCAACAAACTGATTAGACCTTATCAGTGCGGCTTTAGACCTGGTTAATCAACAACCGACCAGATATTTACCAAATTCCGAGATGAGCTGTAATTTTTGGCATCAAATAGTCTTTTATCAAGGTGCGGTAACATTCACCGATGACGGTTAAGTTCATACTGAGATCATTTTTGAAGAAATATAGGCTGATAATTGCAGCATCCCACAAATCAAACCAAACCATTGTTTTTTTTATGAAATGACAGCTCTTGAATCTCTTCAGGTTCTTTACAGAACGTGAATTTTCAAAGTAAAGTCGAACGATTAGTGAACGTTGTTCAGGCGTAAGTTTTACCATGAGAAAATGCTAAACAATACTGAACAAAAACAACATGACAGCATGAGATATAAATATAAAGGCAGTGACCAGGCCATTTTCACCGTGTGAAAGAAGAGTAACGCTACGGTCGACCCAAAGGATAAGCTCTAAATGTTTCGGCTCCCGACAGTGACCTATCTTGCTGTGCACCTCCCAAACTATGAGTCCAAGTGTTTTAAAGAGGAAAACCTGCGAGACCGAGTTGCAGCACCAACTAATACCACTCTCTTTCTCCTCCTATGGAAGGAAGACGAGTTTGCTCGGACGTTGTTTTATGTGAAAGTGCCGAAGTATTACACGTAGAATACGTCACGAAAAAAATGGAACCGTCACGTGCCGTCAACGCTTTGCCTGGTGTTAAAGCCTCAGATGCCCAGCGTAGAATTTTTTACCGTACACATAACGAACTGACAGTGTTCTTATGTACTGTTGCTGCTGACCAGTTTTCAAGCACTTAAAATCATATAGTAGATGTGCAGGAAAAAGCTACTTCCCCGGCAATGTGGGACAAGTATACAAACGCTTTCTGAGAAGACATTGCTTGCCGATACCAAGAGATAACACTAGCCAACAGTGTAGTAATTTTTAAAGATGCGCTGAACCTTATTGAGGATACAATTTTTGTGATGATACAAAAATTACTGTCCTATTGCAGTATGACTGCCTCACAACCTCAACCTCAACCAAACAGAGTCTCTGCTACTACCGGAGCAAAGGCAACTTTTCTATTTAATAACAATCCGTGTAGATAGCGTGCAATGGATCTTCTTTTTTGAACACACCGGGGGCACCGGAAATTTTTTTTTTTTTTCAACTTGCTGATTGCTCATTTGCGCAAAGACAAGATGGTGGCGCTGGCTAATGCGTCCTCCGGAATGGTGGTAGAACCGCACACTTAGTATTCAAGCTCCCGCTGAACATGAAAGAAATGAAGAAAGGCACACTTGCAACACCAGCAAAAGTAGTAGTCGCTGTGCTCTATTGCAATGATGCAAATTGTTCGTGTGGAACGAATGCACAATGTCAATTGAAGCACTGCATTGTGGCGTGCAAGACAATCGAATCTTGATGGGTGGTGTGACCGTATCACCGGCAGGTGATTTCCGGCAGAGATTGCCGATTTTCGAGCAAAGAACAACGGCAGGCGGATAAACGCATGCCTCAAGGTATCGCCGTTCTTGGCTAAAGTAGAGCGATTACAGCTAGCATGAGAGTCTTTCTCTTCAATGATCAGAAGTTAGAACCGTCTGCACAAATGCTTGTTGATGTCAACGATGTTGCTGGCTGGAAAGATAACTTTATAACGTGGCACCGCCCACCTCATATTGAAATCCTATAACTAAGGATAGACCAATTACTACAAAACTCTCATACTTTATAATTTCCGTAACTCTGGTTGACTTTATCTCTCTTTCATTGAGTTTTCATATGGTATGTTTATCACAATTAAGTTAATAAGATTGATATTAGTGTACCATAAATAACTAAAATGTAACAATGAAATCAAGTGCGTATATGACATTAATATAATTTAATAAGATACAATAATACTCGTATTACCTTGAGCCTCACAAATTGCGAGTTTTGTAAATTTTCAGTTATCTTAACCCTTTCTTTCTTGTTAATTAATATATTACCCGTTTTTTTTTTAATTTAGTGTGAACTTGAACTGCATTAACACCAGCAAATATACCGTTATTGTTGCAATGAACTGTAATTATATAGAAAACATAATTATTAAATTGTTATTTCTTTTCGAACTTAGTGAATGTGCTTTAAATGCGTGCGTACTACATTTATAAGATATAACATATTTGATCAGAATAGAAAATATTTATTAAGTGATATATTATAATTTTGAAATTAATAATAGGAAACTTCGCCACTTTTATGACTTCTAGCAGGGCGGAGGACTTTGACGAGATCGTGAAATGGAGAGTGTTAGACTCCTTCACTAATAATTTAGAAGTGTAGAGAAAGTGTAGAGGTCTGTCGTGAATACTCTACTGAAGTACCTTAAAAATGGTGCTGGTGATTGGATCGTTAGCCGTGAGGAGTCGTTGAAACACTTCTGTATGCTCCCTTTCCGTTGAACCATAAAGCTGAATTCATTCAACTTTTCAAGTCCTGATGATTGATGATGCAACTTCGATGAACGTTCAAGGTATCATGCACCAGGTTGGCAGGTTTAAGTTTCAATTAAACTAAATCCCGCAAAGAGATTCCATGTCGGTATCAAGGGTTCTAGGCCCATTAGCCTATCCTAATTTCTATTGAAAACGTTGGAGAGACTCATTGATCTGTACAGAGGTACATAATACCGATGGATAAACTGTTAAGGGCTCAGCATGCCTTTAGCAAGGCGGTCGACACTGCTTTGCCCGATCATGAAAAATTATTCTCTTATAAGCAAGGAATTCTCGACACCGATGGCACTTTCAACAATGTGCGGCCGAAGCGGTGATTAAAGTCCTCAAAAATCGGTATGAAATGATCGCCTTTTTATAAAAATTAAATACTCATTTTGAATTGGAAAGTAAAACAAATTAATTTAGAATATTGACTATTGCTTTTTACACTTTGACCATCCTTCTAGCAATTTGTGTTTCGGTACAAATTTTAACATTTTCAACAGAATGAAAAAATGTGATGTTGTTTGTTCAATGACCGTAATGTTATTGAACAATTTTGACAGATGTCAAGTCAACCAAACTGAAAAGAAATTAACACTAAAAATTAAATTATCGATCACAACAAATGTTCCCTACCAACACATTTGTGTCATAACGCTCACTTCATACCGGAAAAATTATACTCTCGCAATAAAGTGGCTAAGGAGAGTATTATAGTTTTGTCCACATAACGGTTGTTTGTACGTCCTAAAACTAAAAGAGTCAGATATAGGGTTATATACACCAAAGTGACCAGAGTGACGAGTGGAGTTGAAATCCGGATGTCTGTCTGTCCGTCCGTCCGTCTGTCCGTCCGTTCGTCCGTGCAAGCTGTAACTTGAGTAAAAATTGAGATATCATGATGAAACTTGGTACACGTATTTCTTGGCTCCATAAGAAGGCCAAGTTCTAAGATGGGCAAAATCGGCCCACTGACACGCCCACAAAATGGCGAAAACCGAAAACCTATAAAGTGTCATAACTAAGCCATAAATAAAGATATTAAAGTGAAATTTGTCAAAGGATCGCTTTAGGGAGGGGCATATTTGGACGTAATTTTTTTGGAAAAGTGGGCGTGGCCCCGCCCCCTACTATGTTTCTTGTACGTATCTGGGAAACTACTATGGCCATGTCAACCAAACTCTATAGAGTCGTTTCCTTCAGGCATTTCCATATACAGTTCAAAAATGGAAGAAATCGGATAATAACCACGCCCACCTCCCATACAAAGGTTATGTTGAAAATCACTAAAACTGCGTTAACCGACTAACAAAAAACGTCAGGAACACTAAATTTTACGGAAGAAGTGGCAGAAGGAAGTTGCACCCAGGCTTTTTTTAAAAATTGCAAATGGGCGTGCCGCCGCCCACTTATGGACCAAAAACCATATCTCGGGAACTATTCAACCGATTTCAATGAAATTCGGTACGTTATATATTTTCTTAACACCCTGATGACATGTACGAAATATGGGTGAAATCGGTTCACAACCACGCCTTCTTCCAATATAAAGCTATTTTGAATTCCATCTGATGCCTTTTCTGTATGTATAATACGAGTATATACATTAGGAACCAATGATGACAGCGGAATAAAACTTTACACAAATACGGTATTTGAAAAATATGTAAATGACGGATAATGAAATCTCGATTATCACTTTATCGTGCGAGAGTATAAAATGTTCGCTGACACCCGAACTAAGCCCTTCCTTACTTGTTTTAATATGTATTGTATATTCGATCCCCTTCTCCGAAGAGCTAAGTTCGGGTATAACCGAACATTTCATATTCTTGCAATTTGCAAGGATTAAAGCCAGAGAAGTACCTTCAGGTACATAGGACTTGTTAGTTATTTGGGGTCTAGGGCGAGTTTTAACCCGAATTTATTCATTCTAAGCACCGTTATAATCATAGAGAATTTAAAGTTGTTTTACTATATATGGGAAGTAGGCATGGCCGTAGTTTGATATCGCCCATTTCCTGTAACTCGCTGGGGTGGATCTTTATATATGTGTTTTCACCTAAAAGTGTTATATCATCTCGCGGTAAAATTTAATGTCTCTGACTTATTTACTTATTGATTTACTTATTGATTTTTTAGCTTTAAGAAGTAGTAACAGTACCGTTATATGGAGAGTGAACGGGGTTATCCTCAGACTTCATCTATTTTCACACAGTCGGTATGAGTTCTTATAATATTACTGCTAGGAGAATTTGGTTGTAGTAGCTGTAGGTGGTTTAGGATATATGTACATAAAACTTAATAGAGGGCGGCGTCCCGATTTCTTGTACAAATTACAGTTTTATATCTTAATTAAGTGCTTAGCTGGAGGATGGAGTCATGTGTAGAAGCTCACGCAAGTGAGGAAAGTTCTCTGATCGCCATTCACTTGGGAGTGGCCAGAAACGATTATTTTACATATGGCTCAAGCAGCTCACGACTTCCGGTCTTTGACCAAGTACTCTCTGGGTAGCCTAGGTACATCCGTTTGAAGGCGAGCTAAAGTGAGAAAGCGAAACATCCCCTGCATAGGGTTGTGCGCTGGGTTTGGGACCCGCCACGTAAAAATCAGTACCAATGAAAAAGACAAAACAGCCTCGGATGAGAGACCCCCCTTTTGATGACGACCATGGCAAACGAAATAAGGACTACGATATAAGGGCATGCACCTGGAATGTCCATACCCTTAATTGGGAAGGTGCCGCTGCCCAACTGGTTGATGTCCTCGCGAAATGAAGGCTGACATAACCGCCGTCCAAGAAATGCGATGAACGGGACAAGGACAGCGACGAGTAGGTCCTTGTGACATTTACTACAGTGGCCATATAAAGGAGCGCAAGTTTGGTGTTGCATTCGTTGTGGGAGAGAGACTCCGTCGCCGAGCCCCATCATTCACTCCAGTGAATGAACGTCTAGCCACAATACGCATCAAAGCGAGGTTCTTCAACACATCGCTGATTCGCGCCCACGCCCCGACAAAAGAGAAGGACGTTGTGACCATCGATAGATGGAAGACACGTCTCCAGTGTTTTAGATGTGTGTGCGCTCCGAGGTCCTAACATCGACTCAGACCACTATCTTGTTGCAGCTAAGATTCGCACCCGCCTCTGTGCAGCAAAAAACGCACGCCACCAAACCCAAAGACGGTTCGACGACGAGAAGCTGCAATCACAACAGACAGCCGAACGATTTTCTATTCGGCTTCCACTCCTGCTCTCTGAGAGCACTCGTCAACAACTCGGTATAAGGGAACTGTGGGATGCCATTTCAAACTCCTTACGTACAGCTGCAACCGAAACCATTGGTTTTCGGAAAGTGCAAAAGAACAGCTGGTACGACGAGGAGTGCCGTCTCGCAGCGGAGAGAAAACAGGCTCCTACCTCGCAACGTTACGATCGACCACTACACATGCGGGATGGGATAGATACCGAGAGTTGAAGAGGGAAGCGAGACGCATTTGCAGACAGAAAAAGAAAGAGGCCGAAATGCGTGAGCTGACCGACAGTGGTAATGCTCGAAAATTCTACGAAAAAAGGCGGCAGATTAAAGAAGGTTTCAAGACCGGAGCACACTCTTGCAGAACCCCCAAGGGTAATCTAGTAACCAATGCCCAGAGCATAGTTAAATTATGGAGGGAACACTTCTCCAGCCCGCTGAATCGCCGATTCCCCAATCGATGACGATAGAGCAGACGTTCCATTACCCGACCATGAAGAAGTTCGAATAGCAATTGCCCGCCTGAAGAACAACAAAGCGGCAGGGGCCGACGGATTGCCGGCCGAGCTATTCAAACACGGCGGCGAAGAACTGATAAGGAGCATGCATCAGCTTCTTTGCAAAATATGGTCGGACGAATGCATGCCCAACGATTGGAATTTAAGTGTGCTATGCCCAAACCATAAAAAAGGAGACCCCACAATTTGCGCCAACTACCGTGGGATAAGCCTCCTCAGCATCGCGTATAAGGTTCTATCGAGCGTATTTTGTGAAAGATTAAAGTCCACCGTCAACAAACTGATTAGACCTTATCAGTGTGGCTTTAGACCTGGAAAATCAACAACCGACCAGATATTCACCATGCGCCAAATCTTGGAAAAGACTCGTGAAAGAAGAATCACACATCACACACCACCTCTTCGTCGATTTCAAAGCGGCTTTCGACAGCACGAAAAGGAGCTGCCTTTATGCCGCGATGTCTGAATTTGGTATCCCCGCAAAACTAATACGGCTATGTAAGCTGACGTTGAGCAACACGAAAACCTCTATCAGGATCGGAAAGGACCTCTGAGAGCCGTTTGCTACCAAACGTGGTTTCAGACAAGTCGACGCCCTATCTTGCGACTTCTTCAATCTGCTGCTGGAGAAAATAATTCGAGCTGCAGAACTTAATGGAGCAGGTACAATCTTTTATAAGAGTGTACAGCTGCTGGCGTATGCCGATGATATTGATATCATCGGCATCAACACCCGAGTTAAGTGTGTAAAGCCAAAATTAAATATAACACAAAGTTGTTATAATTAACTGCACTCTACTTTATTGGTTCTTCTGAACTTAACTGAAAATGTTAATATCACTACTCTTTATAATAATAAAAATTGTTAAGCTGTTATACTGTAACATATTGTTTATTTGTTTGAGTACATTATTTGCATATGCAGAATTTACTGGTCAGTGCTCGAAAAGTAATCTAAACAATAATAAAGTGAACGACCCTTATGCAAGCAAATTGCGTAAGTGTCGTTCTGTACATAAATTGAGTAAGTGTCGCTACAAAGTAATTAGCGACAATAATAAGGACTGCTTTTTATGCTTAATCGGCATGTCTTACTTCTGATTGTTTATATTTTCGTGCCTTGGTTTTTTTAAGTATGAAGGCTAAGCCTTAGCTATGGTTTTGGAGTTGGAGCTGCCGTCGTTGTTACTGACGTAACTCCCGCGCCGTTAGTTCTGCTTTCTCCAGCAAGACGAAATATCTCCCGTCATCAAACAAACAGTCGTCGCACTCGCGACTTGGCGCTCGCGTAATTGCTGGCAGTCATAACTTTGAAGTTGTAGATAATTTCGTCTATTTAGAAACCAGCATAAACACCACCAACAATGTCAGCCTGAAAACCACCGCAGGATAACTCTTGCCAACAGGTGCTACTTCGGACTGAGAAAGCAATATAGAAGTAAAGTCCTCTATCGACGAACAAAAGCCAAACTCTATAAGTCACTCATAATTCCCGTCTTGCTATATGGTGCAGAGGCTTGGACGATGACAATATCTGATGAGTCGACGTTGCGAGTTTTCGAGAGAAAAGTTCTGCGAAAGATTTATGGTCCTTTGCGCGTTGGCCACGGCGAATAACGCATTCGATGGAACGATGAGCTGTACGAGATATACGACGACATCGACATAGTTCAGCGAATAAAAAGACAGCGGCTACGCTGGCTAGGTCATGTTCTCCGGATGGACGACAACACTCCAGCTCTGAAAGTATTCGACGCAGTACCCGCCGGGGGAAGCAGAGGAAGAGGAAGACCTCCACTCCGTTGAAACGACTACGTGTAGAAGGACCTGGCTTCGCTTGGAATATCCAATTGGCGCCACGTGGCGAAAAGAAGAAACGACTGGCGCGCTGTTGTTAACTCGGCTATAATCGCGTAAGCGATGTCTACGCCAATTAAGAAGAGAAGAAGTACTTAGCTATGACACTGTATACGTATGTATGTTTTCGCTTTTCGATGGTTCGGTACGTGACAGTGATCCAATTACTCCCTTTTTTTTGCCAAAGGAGTTTATCAATTTATAAATTTTTACTCAAGCTACAGCTTGCGCTGACGTACGAACCGAAAACCCGGACGGTCACCCGGATTTCAACTTGTCCAAATCATTTATACTTGTATATACATAACAATTTCTATCTATATTGGTGATGCGGACAATTATAAAAATAAAAACGTTACAGTGGTCAAAAAACATAATAAAAAAGAAAGTGTTTAATCATACAAACCTAAGTGCAGTGAAATTATATAAATGTATAAAAATTTTACAAATATAATGTGTCCAGACTAAGGAAAATAAAATATGAAAGATATCAGTGATAGCGAAAAAAGTTATGAATGGTCAGAAATGAAAAAAGTGTATATGACGGGTGTTGCAAGTGGAGGTACTTTTTCCACTAGAACTTTTTAACAGATCACGCGTGACTCGTAGGGCCACTTAACAATAATTAACAGAATTTCTTTATCAGATATACAAATCGAGTTGGAGGTTTTGGAATAGGCACATCAGCACTATGTAACATGGGACTGTTGGTCGAAGACAAGTTTGGACGCTGAGTAGTGAAAATAGTGACGCTATGCACAATTCATACCGCACGCTCGGTACACCTTATTTGAGTCAATGCTCAATTTATACTATTTTAGTCCGTGCTTTGATTGTTTAGACTTTTTTGTCTTGCTTCCTAACGTTCTTTATTCGGCCTTGAAAATGTGTCCTACTAGCAGCTTTGCTTTGACTTGCATCTTCTGTTTGCGGTATATCTACGTTAAACATTATTTTAAAAATGGATTCATCCATTTTATCTTCTTTCCACCCCATAGCCTACACCTTTTTTATATGCGCACTTCTTCTATGGCTTAGAGAGTGATTGCCTCCATCTACCATGATAGCGAAATGGTCACTGGCCGCATGCATATCATACAACTCTGTCGTTCGATCAAAGATTTACTTGCAAATGTTATGTCTATAACAGAAACACGACCAATATTTTCAAAGATGCTTCTACATCCTGAGTTTAGCGGTACAATATCCAACTGACCAGAAGGCTTTCAGTAAAGCATGCCATCGCTGATTCGTGTTTTCGCTTCCCATTGTAAGGCCCACAAATTGAAGTATTTTGATATTCCAGCTTATATTTGGGTTAGTTGTATGAGCCTCTCTAACGACTTAATCAATAATTAATTTCAAAATAAGAAGACCCATGTACTAAAGCTCAGCTCGGCTATTCTGGGGTCAGCGGATGGCTGAACGGCCTCCTGATATGAAGGTTAGCTGCAAATGTTTCAGTAAGCAGTATCCAATCGAAGAAGCAGAGATGAAGGGTTTAGTTTAAATGTGTACATCTGCCCAAAGTTAAGTTTCTGTGATGGGGTGAATCGCCACCGATTAATAAGTGTCAAACCAACAAAATTCTGAAAGCGAGAGTGACTCAGACTGATCGGCTTACCGGGCAGCGTCTTTTTTCAGTTGGTCTTAAGTCAGGAAATTTAAAAATCACTTAACTACATTTATTTACTATATCTCAACTATCTAATCAAATCTTAGTGTATCGGCTCCTAACGGCAATCACTACTATTTTAATAAACAGCTTTTTTTCAGAAAAAAAGATTAAAATGCGTCTTAGAAAAGACAGTGGAGGCAAATGTAACGGGATCTTTTGAATGTACAATTTAAGCTCAATGCAATGACATAAAAATATATACATATAGAACAGTTATAACTAACAAAAACCAAACATTAATTTGGACATAGCTCAGGTATACTTAAGAACATATTGTCAAGTAAATTTATGAATTTCATACACTGAAGAACAATTCCTCATTAAGCTTGTTAAAAAAACAAATATTTATAGGATAATGATAAATAGAGATAACTCTTATAAGTATGTATATGGTATAAGGCCAATAGGAAGCTTGAAATTTGTGAATTAGGTATTAGGCTGTAATTCCGGGGTTTCATTAAGGGGGTACTCTCATGTTAACGCATACATTTTACCACTTTTTAGGACATTTTTTTATGCGACAACAAAATTCAATCATTTTAATTTTTTAATGTATTTTTATTTGTATTTTGAAATGTACATAAAAATTTTTTTTTCGTTTTTTACATTTTTAATATATTTTTACTTTACTACTTTAAATCAAAGTAGTCCGCAACAAAAAAAAGTAGTTCACTTGTCATGGTGATAGCGGCTGTTCATGTTATCTGAAATAAAAGAATCGAATGGATTAATATTCAGTAGTTCTGCGGCTATCGTCCTTACCAAATATAATCAATTTCATTACAAAAAAGTCGAACTTCAAAAAAAAGACACGAAAATCGTTTTTTTTTCGTTAAAAATCGTTTTAAAAATATATGAAAATATTTTCGAAAATAAACAATTCTAGTAGGGACGATAACCATAAATGAGTAGAAAAACATATGTAAATTTTAAAGCAATCGGTTGAATAATTTTTTTTAAGACCATGACAGTTTCAGAAAATGATGATTCGAGAAAAATGCGTTTAGAAACGTAGCAGCTGCAGACTTGTTATGGCGCCTGGTAGACAGTCGCTTACGACACGTCGGCGACTGTGAGCTGTAACTTATCAAATACTATGAATTTCGGTCTGAATTTTTCACAGCATGTTTTCAATAGGTTTTACTGTCAAAATATAAAGAAAACAAGTAAGGAAGGGCTAAGTTCGGGTGTCACTGAACATTTTATACTCTCGCATGATAAAGTGATAATAATTTACAAATTTTTTTTATTTTGTAGTAAAATTAATTAGATTAGATTAATTTGTGTATTTTGAGTATTGAATTGTATTTTCATTTCCTAATGTACATATACATATATTATACAGAGAAGGCGTCAGATGGAATTCAAAATAGCGTTATATTGGAAGAAGGCGTGGTTGTGAACCAATTTCACCCATATTTCGTACATGTCATCAGGGTGTTAAGAAAATATTATATACCGAATTTGAAATCGGTGAAGTAGTTCCTGAGATATGGCGCCACGCCCATTTGCAATTTTTAAAAAAAGCCTGGGTGCAACTTCCTTCTGCCACTTCTTCCGTAAAATTTAGTGTTCCTGACGTTTTTTGTTAGTCGGTTAACGCAGTTTTAGTGATTTTCAACATAACCTTTGTATGGGAGGTGGGCGTGGTTATTATCCGATTTCTTCCATTTTTGAACTGTATATGGAAATGCCTGAAGGAAACGACTCTATAGAGTTTGGTTGACATGGCCATAGTAGTTTCCCAGATACGTACAAGAAACATAGTAGGGGGCGGGGCCACGCCCACTTTTCCAAAAAAATTACGTCCAAATATGCCCCTCCCTAAAGCGATCCTTTGACAAATTTCACTTTAATATCTTTATTTATGGCTTAGTTATGACACTTTATAGGTTTTCGGTTTCCGCCATTTTGTGGGCGTGGCAGTGAGCCAATTTTGCCCATCTTCGAACTTAACCTTCTTATGGAGCCAAGAAATACGTGTACCAAGTTTCATCATGATATCTCAATTTTTACTCAAGTTGCAGCTTGCACGGACGGACGGACGGACTCTACTCGTCACCCTGATCACTTTGGTATATATAACCCTATATCTGACTCTTTTAGTTGTAGGACTTACAAGCAACCGTTATGTGAACAAAACTATAATACTCTCCTTAGCAACTTTGTTGCGAGAGTATAAAAATCGATCTTTCGAAGTGATTACATGAGAATACCCCCTTAAGGCACTTATACACTCTCAACAATGTACGGTGTATGGAGTAAAGTGAGCCCAATCTTCGAAAATAGTGATATTAGTATATCGAGACAAGGGCAAGTTTTCAGAAGATTTTGTCTATTTTAGGCGCAAAGAAACATTGTTATCAGTAAAACACTCTCTTTTGTTTCCGTTTTCACTAAGATAACGCACATGCATATTGACCATTATATATTATGTTGCGTAAAATTAATTGGAAGTTCGAAAATCGTTGTATTAGGTATATAGAGGCACAGAGATTTCCTGATTGTTATCAGGAAAGGATATGCTCAATATATTCGAAACGTTCAATAAAGGAACTCTTCTTTTTCTTCTTAATTGACGTAGACACCGCTTACGCGATTATAGCCGAGTTAACAACAGCGCGCCAGTCGTTTCTTCTTTTCGCCACGTGGCGCCAATTGGATATTCCAAGCGAAGCCAGGTCCTTCTCCACTTGGTCCTTCCAAAGCAGTGGAGGTCTTCCTCTTCCTCTGCTTCCCCCGGCAGGTACTGCGTCGAATACTTTCAGAGCTGGAGTGTTTTCGTCCATCCGGAGAACATGACCTAGCCAGCGTAGCCGCTGTCTTTTTATTCGCTGAACTATGTCGATGTCGTCGTATATCTCGTACAGCTCATCGTTCCATCGAATGCGATATTCGCCGTGGCCAACGCGCAAAGGACCATAAATCTTTCGCAGAACTTTTCTCTCGAAAACTCGCAACGTCGACTCATCAGATGCTGTCATCGTCCAAGCCTCTGCACCATATAGCAAGACGGGAATTATGAGTGACTTATAGAGTTTGGCTTTTGTTCGTCGATAGAGGACTTAACTTCTATATTGCTTACTCAGCCCGAAGTAGCACCTGTTGGCAAGAGTTATCCTGCGGTGGTTTTCAGGCTGACATTGTTGGTGGTGTTTATGCTGGTTTCTAAATTGACGAAATTATCTACAACTTCAAAGTTATGACTGCCAGCAATTACGCGAGCGCCAAGTCGCGATTGCGACGACTGTTTGTTTGATGACAGGAGATATTTCGTCTTTCTGGAGAAAGCAGAACTAACGGCGCGGGAGTTACGTCAGTAACAACGACGGCAGCTCCAACAGCAAAACCACAGCTAAAGCTTAGCCTTCATAATTAAAAAACCAATGCACGAAAATATAAACAATCAAAAATGAAACATGCCGATTAAGCATAAACAGCAGTCCTTATTATTGTCGCTAATTACTTTGTAGCGACACTTACTCAATTTATGTACAGAACGACACTTACGCAATTTGCTTGCATAAGGGTCGTTCACTTTATTATTGTTTAGATTACTTTTCGAGCACTGACCAGTAAATTCTGCATATGCAAATAATGTACTCAAACAAATAAACAATATGTTACAGTATAACAGCTTAACAATTTTTATTATTATAAAGTGTAGTGATATTCACATTTTCAGTTAAGTTCAGAAGGACCAATAAAGTAGAGTGCAGTTAATTATAACAACTTTGTGTTTATATTTAATTTTGGCTCTACACACTTAACTCGGGTGTTGATGCCGATGATATCAATATCATCGGCATACGCCAGCAGCTGTACACTTTTATAAAAGATTGTACCTGCTCCATTAAGTTCTGCAGCTCGAATTATTTTCTCCAGCAGCAGATTGAAGAAGTCGCACGATAGGGCGTCGACTTTTCTGAAACCACGTTTGGTAGCGAACGGCTCGAAGAGGTCCTTCCCGATCCTGACAGAGGTTTTCGTGTTGCTCAACGTCAGTTTACACAGCCATATTAGTTTTGCGGTTTTGATACCAAATTCAGACATCGCGGCATTAAGGCAGCTCCTTTTCGTGCTGTCGAAAGCAGCTTTGAAATCGACGGAGAGGTGGCGTGTGTCGATTCTCTTTTCACGCGTCTTTTCCAAAATTTGGCGTATGGTGAATATCTGGTCAGTTGTTGATTTGCCAGGTCTAAAGTCACACTGATAAGGTCCACTCAGTTTGTTGACGGTGGGCTTTAATCTTTCGCACAATACGCTCGATGGAACTTTATACGCGATGTTGGGGAGGCTTAACCCGCAGTAGTTGGCGCAGTTTGTGGGGTCTCCATTTTTATGGTTTGGGCATAGCAGACTTAAATTCCAATTTTTGGGCATGCTTTCGTCCGACCATATTTTACAAAGAAGCTGATGCATGCTCCTTATCAGTTCTTCGCCGTCGTGTTTGAATAGCTCGGCCGGCAATCCATCGGCCCGCTGCTTTGTTGTTCTTCAGGCGGGCAATTGCTATTCGAACTTCTTCATGGTCGGGTAATGGAACGTCTGCTCCATCGTCATCGATTGGGGAATCGGGTTCGCCTTCTCCTGGCGTTGCACTTTCACTGCTATTCAGCAGGCTAGAAAAGTGTTCCCTCCATAATTTAAGTATGCTCTGGGCATTGGTTACTGGATTACCCTTGGGGGTTCTACAAGACTATGCTCCGGTCTTGAAACCTTCTGTAATCCGCCGCCTTTTTCGTAGAATTTTCGAGCGTTACCACTGTCGGGCAGCTTAACAAGCTCTTCATACTCACCCATTTCGGCCTCTTTCTTTTTCTGTCTGCAAATGCGTCTCGCTTCCCTCTTCAACTCCCGGTATCTATCCCATCCCGCACGTGCAGTGGTCGATCGTAACGTTGCGAGGTAGGAAGCCTGTTTTCTCTCCGCTGCGACACAGCACTCCTCGTTGTACCAGCTGTTCTTTTGCACTTTCCGAAAACCAATGGTTTCGGTTGCAGCTATACGTAAGGAGTTTGAAATGCCGTCCCACAGTTCCCTTATACCGAGTTGTTGACGAGTGCTCTCAGAAAGCAGGAGTGCAAGTCGAGTAAAAAATCGTTCGGCTATCTGTTATGATTGCAGCTTTTCGACGTCGAACCTTCCTTGTGTTTGTTGAGGTGCGTTCTTTGCTACACAGAGGCGGGTGCGAATCTTGGCTGCAACAAGATAGTGGTCCGAGTCGATGTTAGGACCTCGGAGCCTACGCACGTCTAGAACGCTGGAGACGTGTCTTCCGTTTATCACAACATGATCGATCTGGTTGGTGGCTTTTCGATCCGGAGACAGCCAGGTAGCTTGATGCATTTCATATACTGGAATCTAGTACTACGGATAACCATATTTCGGGCCCCGGCGAAGTCGATCAGTCGCGATCCATTTGGGGATGTTTCCTCGTGCAGGCTGAATGTACCGACTGTAGTGCCAAAGATACCTTCCTGGCTAGACGTTTAAACACCGGAGTGAATGATAGTACTCGGCGACGGAGTCTCTCTCCTACAACGAATCCCACACCAAATTTGCGCTCCTTTATATGACCACTGTAGTAAATGCCACAAGGACCTACTCGCCTCAGTCCTTGCGCCGTCCATCACATTTATTGGACGGCGGTGATGTCAGCCTTTATTTTCACGAGAACATCAACCAGCTGGGCCGCGACACTTTCCCACTTAAGGGACCGGATATTCCAGGTACATGCCCTCAAATCGTAGTCCTTATTTCTTTTGCCATGGTCGTCATCAAAAGGGGGGTATCTCATTCGAGGCTGTTTTGTCTTTTTCATTGGTACGGTTGTTTTTGCGTGGCGGCTCCCAAACACAGCGCACAACTGTGAAGGGTGTGTTTCGCTTACTCACTTTAGCTCGCCTTCAAAGGGATGTTCTTAGGTAATACGTACAACCGTTAGGTGAACAAAACTGTAATACTTTGTAGCAACTGGTTGCAAGAGTATACAAATGTTGTGAAAGAGTTCAACATAAATTATTTCACGGAATCGTGAATATTTATGATGATATTTGTTATTTTATAACGATGTATTCATACATATTCATATCAGGTCATAATTCCAGTTTGTTTTATAAGTATTTTTATTGACCCCAACACTATCTATTTTTTCTGATTTTCTTTAAGGTACCTAACATACCATCAATAATAAATAAGAAGTTCGAAGATCCTGATATTAGTTATATGGGGACTAGAGCAAGCTTTCCACCACCACACCAGAAGTTCGAGAAACATTCTATTAGGTATATCGGAGCTAAGGGAAATGTTTATTCATTTCAACCTTTTTTTGACCTACAGACAGGATTATCTATTAATTTCATTAATATATCTCACTCATTGACCGATATTTTCCGTAAAAGTCAGCCAAAGGCTCTGGGGCACACATTTATATTTTTCAGGGGACTTGAATAGTTAAAGGTAGTATTTGTGCAAAATTTTAACCCTTAGTAATTATTGGTGCTTGGTTTTTATACTGAAAAATAAAAAATCAGATAGAATTTAAGGTTGTGGTATACATGAAATGTGCTTAATTGTAATCCGATTTCGCTCATTTTTCATTAGAACATAATAATGTTAAGATAACATTACATCTCAAATTTAGTCGATATCGGTCCAGCAGGTCTTGAGGTGTGGATTTTCACCAAGATGTAGGCAGTGCTACGCCCATCGTTTTAGTCTGACTTATATGTAAATTTAATCTATTTGACGCATTTACTATATGAGCCCTTTAAAGCACAAGTGGTATAACTCAATTTTTTTTTTTTTTGAGTTAGCTTTGGTACTGTATTGAGGAAAATGTGTTCTATTTAATGCAATAACGTGGTAGCTTCTAGTTCCCATAGCAACCTCACAAAAAGCAGAAATTACTATTTCAGTGAATGCTGCCGCCTATTCGTTGACAGCACAAGTGGTATAATTGACAAATTCACCATTCGTGCAGTGAATTTCATGGGAGAAAGACTTATTCTCAGTGTTTTTACACTCTCGCAACAAAGTGGCTAAGGAGAGTATTATAGTTTTGTTCACATAACGGTTGTTTGTAAGTCCTACAACTAAAAGAGTGAGATATAGGGTTATATATACCAAAGTGATCAGCGTGACGAGTAGAGTTGAAATCCGGATGTCTGTCTGTCCGTCCGTCCGTCTGTCCGTCCGTCTGTCCTTCCGTCCGTCCGTGCAAGCTGTAACTTGAGTAAAAATTGAGATATCATGATGAAACTTGGTACACGTATTTCCTGGCTCCATAAGAAGGTTAAGTTCGAAGATGGGCAAAATCGGCCCACTGCCACGCCCACAAAATGGCGAAAACCGAAAACCTATAAAGTGTCATAAGCCATAAATAAAGATATTAAAGGCACGCAGGATCGCATTAGGAAGGAGCATATTTGGACGTAATTTTTTTGGAAAAGTGGGCGTGGCCCCGCCCCCTACTAAGTTTTTTGCACATATCTCGGAAACTACTATAGATATGTCAACCAAACTTAATAGAGTCGTTTCCTTCAGGCATTTCCATATACAGTTCAAAAATGGAAGAAATCCGATAATAACCACGCCCATCTCCCATACAAAGGTTATGTTGAAAATCACTAAAAGTGCGTTAACCGACTAACAAAAAACGTCAGAAACACTAAATTTTGCGGACGAAATGGCAGAAAGAAGCTACACCCAGGCTTTTTTAAAAATTGAAAATGGGCGTGGTGTCGCCCTGATGACATGTACGAAATATGGGTGAAATCGGTTCACAACCACGTCTTCTTCCAATATAACGCTATTTTGAATTCCATCTGATGCCTTCTCTGTATAATATATACATTAACCAATACAATAATATATACAGGAACCAATGATGATAGCGGAATAAAACTTTACAAAAATACGGTATTTGAAAAATATGTAAATGACAGATAATGAAATCTCGATTATCACTTTATCATGCGAGAGTATAAAATGTTCGGTTACACCCGAACTTAGCCCTTCCTTACTTGTTTTGTAATAATTTCTTTAGATGGACTCAGGTGAAGATAACAGTAGTGAAATTAAGTATTAAGTGTTAAGCTGAAAAATGGCAAAATTTCTTCATTCGTTTGTTGTTGTTGTAAAACCCAATTTGGTGCTTAATCGAAAATGCTAATTCATGTCGTAATGTTTATACTTTCTCAAATAATTGAACGTAAACTTTGGTTTCAGCCGTTGGTTATCCCGGCTCCATAGAGGACAATGAAGCAGCTGCTGATGTGGAAGGGATACCCAGTCCTCATGAAAGTGGTGAAGCAGAGGAAAATGCAGAAGGAAGGCCAAAGAGAGCCCGGAAAAGGCAGAGAGAGGAACGGAAGCGAGAAGAAAGGAAAAGGAAGCGAAATTCGGGAGACTCTTACGTCACTAGAAAGGGAAAGCCAATTCCAGAGAAGCAATTTAGCAATCTCGATTGTAAATGCACCGAAAAGTGTTTTAACAAAATAACAGAAGAAGAACTAAAAAAAATATTCGAAGCATTTTGGAAAATAGGGACATTCTCTGCCCAAAATGCACTCATTTGTGCTCTTTTGAAACCAATATTACCGGTACGTCGTCGGCCAACCACCGCTGAGAAGAATCGAATAAGTTCAAATAGGTTCTATCATAATGTTGCTGGGGAAACCAAACAGGTTTGCAAGAGGTACTTCTTAGAAACATTGAAAATCTCAAATGGAAGAATGGCACGAGCTTTGGAGAAGGTCAAAATGGGCTATCCTCCAGGGGACCATAAACGGGGTGCCTGGTAACAAAACCTCCGATGAACAAATGGCACAAGTAAGAACCCATATTTCAGCTTTTCCTTCATACGAATCTCACTACACAAGAAAACACAACCCAAATAGGAAATATTTAGCCAAGAACTTAAATATACGACTTATGTACAATCTGTACAAGGAGCACGTTGAAAGCCAAGGCCTTCAGTCTGTTAGGGAGCATATATATCGAAGAACTTTTAATAACGAGTTCAATCAGCAATTTCACGCTTCACATAAAGACACTTGCGTCAAGTGTGATATTTTTTCTAATAAAGTAAAATACTCAACAGATGAAGAAGAAAAGAGAAAGCTCAAGCAGGACCATAAACTTCATTTACGGCGGCAGAACAAGCTCGCGATTCCATGAAGGCGGATGCTGAAAAAAGTGCTAACAATGACAGCTACTATGCATTCTCTTTTGATTTGGAGAAGTCCCTGCCTTTCCCGAAATTGGTGTCTCAACAGGCCTACTACACATGTAATATGTACGTATACAATTTAGGTTGCCATTAACTTTCAACGAAAATGGGGTTCATGTATTGTTGGGACGAAGTAAATGGTTCTAAAGGTTCACAAGAAATTTCATCGTGTTTAATTTAACACATAAAATTTAGAGCGACAGCAGCCGAACATGTGGTTATGTATAGCGACACATGCACAGGTCAAAACCGTAACTGGAAAATCGCTATGACGTTGATGAAATATGTCCAAAGTCCAGACAATAATGTAGAAATGATGGAAAGTGGACATTCATTCCTCCCCAATGACTGTGACTTTGCATCTATTGAAAATTTTGGTAAGTCGCAACAAATATTTACACCTGACGACTGGTATAGAACTATTGCGTTGTCAAGGAAAAAGAGTGCCTTTCATGTGACAGTTATGTCGATCGATAATTTTTTGTCAGTCGAAAACATGCTAAAAAAAATCACCAAAAGAAAAAAAGACTGTGAAGGCCAACCAGTATCGTGGCTGCAAATGCAATGGATACGCTACACAAAAAGTGAGCCATTTAAAATCCTTTTAAGGGAAACTCTATCTGAAAATATGCCGTTTTCAACATTGGATTTCAAGCCAGCAGGAAAAAAAGGACGACCAGTTAATGTTTGCATCATTGATCAGGGTAAGCTGTACACAAGAGCTCGGCCTATTTCAAAAGAAAAGAGGAAAGATACGATGGACTTGCTGCCATACATCCCTCCAGAACACCACAATTATTTCGAGGGGCTTGTTACTAGTGAGACTGCTGAAGATGTTGGCCCACTTCAGGAAGAATCTCAAGAAAGTGACGATGAATAAAAAAATATTTTTTCACTTGTTATACTGTCAATAATGAAATCAATTTAAGTTTTATTGATAATACATGAAAAATTAGATGAGAAAACGAAACAGATTTCAAACTATTTATAAATTAAATGAAATCTTAAAACCATTTACAGCACAAATGGTATAATTAATTTTCGGTACTCGATAAAACAAGAGTTAATGGACAAAAAGTTTCAAAAACATCAATTTAAGTTAAATAAGACCTTTTTCTGAAGTTTTATTGAAAAAAGTAGTCCAAAAGTTCAATATTGATTTTTATATACAACTTTTAGCAAACCCTTTAATATCTCGACAGAAGAAAAAGTGGAGTTATATCACTTGTGCTTTAAGGGGCTCATATGATAGTTATTGATTTACCGCACTTTTAGTTGCTTTTAACCAAACCATTATATGGGAGTGAGCTTGGTTATCATAAGATTTCACATAATTCTTATTTCCAAATGAAGTTAAATTTCTAATTAAATTGAAATTTTTTATGGCGATAAATAACACACAAGGCCAAATGTTGACCGTTTGTGGCTTAGATTTTGGTACACCACGCCTTCCCACGGACAACTTTCAGATATGATAAATTGGTAATTATTGGGTATGGACTGTAAAGAAATAACTATACATTACATAAAAAATTGTGAACAGTATTATACAAGTTAAGTTTTACTTTATTAAGTTCCAAAATGCAACTGACAACAAGTAAGGAAGGGCTAAGTTCTGGTGGACCCGAAAATATTATACTCTTGTAACTTACAATAATCAAAGCCAGGGAAATACTTTATGGTGTAAAACGTCAACCTGAGGATCGAAATCCAAGCAATTTTATGTAAATCGACCACTTTTGAACCCGACCCCTTTAGATTTTGCTGAAACCCATCCATCTTTTTCTACCCTTTGAAAAGCATTTTTGAGAATTTTTTCAAAATTTTTGTCCAACATCAAAAATAATTATGAAATTTTCAAAAAAAGGCTTTTTATTTTCAAATAGCCATACTTTTGTAGAAATTGACTTTTGGGGACCGTTTTTTTTTTAATTTTTGTTTTTGAATGAACTTTTCGAAAAAATGCACGAAAAAAATTTAACACGATCAATTATATAAAATAATCGGTTTTTTTAAGTAAAATCGTCATTTTTTTTGGAAGTTCGCCATTTTTTGAAAGTTCGCCATTTTTGGTTTTTTTTTTGTTTTTTCCTCAAAAAAAACTACAATTAATTTGACAACTATCCCTGCTAATCCCGGAGGGGGCCGATTTTTTTCTATTTTTTTTTTTTATTTTTGAAAATTTGACAATTTTTTTTTTAAATGAAGGAAAGGATGGATAAGTTTCAGCAAAATCTAAAGGGGTTGGGATCAAAAGTGGTCGATTTGGTATGGAATACCCCGTATACATATTGTACTATATATAACTCCTATGCTGACAGTTACTGATAGCATATGGCAGTTGGGGTAGTATCGAACCGATTTTATCTTTTTTTTCCAATACCATATACTATTAACACGCTACATACTAAAAAACTTATCATATAGAGTACAGTCAACCGGGTATTCGAAAATCCTGGTATTAGTAATACGAAGGGTAAGTCAAGTTTTCGCTCAAATTTTTCTATTTTAGGCCCAAGACACACTATTATGAGTAAAACATTCCCTGTAATTATACTCTCGCAACAATGTTGCTAAGGAAAGTGTCATAGTTTTGTTCACATAACGGATGTTTGTAAGTCCTAAAACTAAAAGAGTCAGATATAGGGTTATATATACAAAAGTGATCAGCGTGACGAGTAGAGTCGAAATCCGGATGTCTGTCTGTCCGTCCGTCCGTCTGTCCGTCCGTCTGTCCGTCCGTCCGTGCAAGCTGTAACTTGAGTAAAAATTGAGATATCATGATGAAACTTGGTACACGTATTCCTTGGCTCCATAAGAAGGTTAAGTTCGAAGATGACCTATAAAGTGTCATAACTAAGCCTTAAATTAAGATATTAAAGTGAAATTTAGCACAAAGGATCACATTAGGGAGGGGCATATTTGGATGTAATTTTTTTAGAAAAGTGGGCGTGGTCCCGCCCCTCACTAAGTTTTTTGAACAAATCTCGAAAACTACTACAGCTATGTCAACCAAACTCTACAGAGTCGTTTCTTTCAGGCATTTCCATATACAGTTCAAAAATGGAAGAAATCGGATAATAACCACGCCCACCTCCCATACAAAGGTTATGTTGAAAATCACTAAAAGTGCGTTAACCGACTAACAAAAAACGTCAAAAACACTAAATTTTACGGAAGGAATGGCAGAAGGAAGTTGCACCCAGGCTTTTTTTAAAAATTGAAAATGGGCGTGGCGTCGCCCACTTATGGACCAAAACCCATATCTCAGGAACTACTAGACCGATTTCAATGAAATTCGGTACATAATATTTTCTTAACACCCTGATGACATATACGAAATATGGGTGAAATCGGTTCACAAACACGCCTTCTTCCAATATAACGCTATTTTGAATTCCATCTGATGCCTTCTCTGTATAATACATACATTAGGAACCAATGATGATAGCGGAATAAAACTTTACACAAATACGGTATTTGAAAAATATGTAAATAACGGATAATGAAATCTCGATTATCACTTTATCATGCGAGAGTATAAAATGTTCGGTGACACCCGAACTTAGCCCTTCCTTACTTGTTTTTATTAAGATAACTCAAATATTGGCCTATATATATCTCTATATTAGGTATATGAGGGCTCAGGGAAGTACATACCAACATAGCATTGTCAGAAGTACTATCCCTGAATTTCAATTATATATCTCACACATTGACCGCTATATTCGATCAAAGTCGAATATAGGTACTGGGATCCGTATATTCGGAACGTAGGGTCTTGAACAATTTTGTTAGGATTTGAAAATTTTTTGGTCATAAAGAGACATATACTAAAGGCATTATTCGTGCAAAGTTGAATCCCTTTATGCAATTCAAGTGGAATTTAAAATTGTGCTATATGGGAAGTAATACATACTAAATTTTATCGAAATCGGTCAGACGGGTTCTGAGATATAGCATTTCGCCCAAAAGTAGGCGGTGGCACGCCCATCGTCCAATTTTTACCTCAGTCCCTATAAAGCCTTGTCATACCATCCCAACGGAAAATTTTTGCGTCTTTGGCGCATTTAGTTATTGATTTATCGCGCATTTAATAGTAGAGATATACGACGACATTGACATAGTTCAGCGAATTAAAAGACAGAGGCTACGCCGGCTAGGTCATGTTGTCCGAATGGACGAAAACACTCCAGCTCTGAAAGTATTCGACGCAGTACCCGGCGGGGGAAGCAGAGGAAGAGGAAGACTTCCACTCCGTTGGAAGGACCAAGAAGAGAAGGAACTGGCTTCGCTTGGAATATCCAATTGGCGCCACGTAGCGAAAAGAAGAAACGATTGGCGCGCTGTTGTTAACTCGGCTATAATCGCGTAAGCGGTGTCTACGCCAATTAAGAAGAAGAAGAAGTAGTTTTGAACAGTACCGTTATATGAGGAGTAAACGGGGTTTTCATCCAATTTTGTCCGTTTTCACACTATAGGTAGGAGTTTTTCTAGTAATTATGCTGAGTGAATTTGGTTGTTGTAGCTTTACTGGCTTAGGAGATATATACAATAAACTTATTATAATACAAGACTTTTTTCGTCACCATGATCATTTATATGTATATAATAGCCCTGATAGACGAGCAAAATTAATGCGCCTTAAGGGGATATTCTAATCTAGAAATTTGAAAAAATCAAAATTTTTTTCATAATTCGATAGTTTTGATGTTCAAAAATATCTCCCTAAAAGGATTATTCAAAACTCAAATTAGTTTCAAAGTTATAGTAATTTTAGTGACGTGGCAACCAGACCGGTTGAGCGAATATCGTATAACGTAAAACTTTAAACGCGTTTTTCTCAAAACTCCTTTTTTTTGATGCGGTAGCCACAATATCTCAAGTTCTAATCAGTCGATTTATTTGAAATTTGGCAGGAAAATTCTTTAAATATATCTCTATCACTAGAAGTAACAAAAAATAAAAATTTGAAATTTAAAATATTTTTCAAAAAATCGACAAAATTGAAAAGTTAGTGAAAAAATCTGCTTGTTTTTTGAGTAGCCGCCATTTTATGAAAAACATTTTTTTTAGTTTTGCTACTTCATGACAGCGACATTCGTACTCATTAAGAATCTGTCATTGTTTTTTTCAGATGACGACAAGGGTAGAAATGGCATGGCGATGAGGACACGGCCTCTTTTTCCCCCCCTATTCTTCAAGGTCGCATAACTCGATGAAAACAGATATTGTTTTTTTGAAATTTATTTTGTGTACGCTTCTAAGTTTAATAAACAAATGATAAAAAGACGGATAGTAAAAATATCTAGTGCTTCGTTTTTATTAATTGTTGAAAAAAGCTTGAAATTCGAGCCTGTAGACCAGAATTCGCATTGCAATTTTATGGTGACAGAGGGCAGACTTGTGCATTTAGACAGCTGATAGTGAAATTTGTTTATTTATTAAAAAAAAGTGAAATAAAAGTGTGCAAAAAAGTTAAGAATATTGGAAAAATGGATAGCAAACTATGCGTTGTTAATTTTCTGCCATTTAAAAATATTTTAATTTGTTTTTGTTAATATACTTGCACATAATTTAATTAGCAACATAAAAACTGCTTACCTCAGAAGCTGTAAACACAAAAATGGTGGCAGATTTCAAGCGACATTTGTCAAAAAATAGCAAAAATCGGCCGTTTTTGAGCAGTGTTGCCTACTCAAATTTGGTAAATTGTACATTACAAACTTGCATTAACATGGGTCAAATGCTCAAGTAAATGTAAATTAAGCCCGGTAATGCATATTAGCGATGTCGTCTGTCAGGGCTATAACCCTATATCTATCTTGATTAGTTTTAGGCGATACGTACAACCGTTAGGTAAACAAAGCTATAATACTCTGTAGCAACTGGTTGCGAGAGTTTAAAAAGTACCCTAATAGCCCTGACAGACGAGCAAAATTAATGCGCTTTAAGCAACGCTAATGCGCATTGAAATTTTATGGTGACAGACGGCAGACTTGTGCATTTGGACAGCTGATAGTGAAATTTGTTTATTTATTAAAACAAAAAGTGAAATGAAAGTGTGTGAAAAAGTGAAGAATATTGGAAAAATGGATAGCAAACTGTGCGTTGTTTATTGTCTGCCATCTAAAAATATTAAAATTTGTTTTTGTTAATATACTTGCACATTCTTTAATTAGCAATATAAAAACTGTTTACCTCTGAAGCTGTAAACACAAACAAGGCGGCAGATTTCAAGCGATATCTGTCAAACAATAGCAAAAATCTGTAATTTTTAACCAATGTTGCCTACTAAATTCAGCCAAATGCACGAAATTCTTGTGCATTACAAACTTGCATTCACATGGGTCAAATGCGCAAATAAATGTAAATTAAGCCCGCTAATGCATATTAGCGCTGTCGTCTGTCAGGGCTATAAGCTGGCTGTGGGTCAACAGCAGCGGCGTCGGAATTATTAGCGCTAGAGTTTAGTGGATATTCCAATTTATATATTTCTGATACTTGAAATGAGAGTTGGAGCGGATATTTGTTTCAACAAATTTCTTTAAGTTATTGAGCTTTAATAATGTTGCATTTAGTTTTAATAAGTTGTTTCAATGAATATTTGTTGTGTTAACTCTCCCTCCACAAATTCCTACTTGTCCTCAAGTAGGCTTTAAAAGTATGGTATGTTTTTAAATTTACAACCGGATCTACGAAAATTGTTTGTTTTATTCATGATTTGTGTCGGACGTTTTCCAATTTGTACGGTTAGTTTTTCCCTCGGTTTTATGCAGAATTTTTGTATTACAACTATTGCTATAATAATGGCCGATAATTGCCGATATTTATTTGGTCTAATTGTTTTCTATTTTTTATGTTTAGTGCCTGTAGGCATTCCAATGATAATATTTGTAGACTCGCAAATTCTATTGGAGTCGTTTGGATGAGTGGTGTTCTGGGTTTCAATATATGTAGGCTTCTCTTTATTGCTTAATTCTTTATTGTGAATACTTATGTTCTCATTCCAATAGTGTACGAAATATGTTCCTTTCCGATGACGGGTTATATTTTTTTGTATTAAACTGCCCTTAAAGTTGTTAAGTAGGATTATGCTGTTGTCAATCTCTTCGAGTATATGCTCTGCATTACAAAGTCGCACAGCGATTCTTTGCCCTCAATTAATTTAGAAAGCTGTTTAAATCTGTTTTACAAATTTTTATATTATTGGATATTTAACAATTTGGTACTTTTAACATAGAATTTTCTCACAAATATATTTCATCTGTTTCTAAGTGAACTATTAATTTGTTTTTTTTTTTACAACTGGTTTTATCAGTAGATTTGGATTTATTTCCTGATTATATTGTAATAATTGCTGTGTGTTGGAAATTTTAGATCCTAATCTGTTATTTTAATCATCGATTATTGTCTGCCCTTTATGTATGTTTTAATTTCTTTGCGGTCCTTATTATGATTTTCTAGGTCAGTTGCCAGCTTTTGTTTTAGAATATCTATGGTATTCTGTCTGCTTTTATCGTTTTTCTCAGGGTGCTCACATTTCTGCCGAAAAATATCTCTAGTGGGCGTTTTTTTTGTTACGGAATGTATAAAGTAATTGTATTCGTAGACAGCTCTGTCCAACAATTCGTCAAATTTACGATGTACCTGTTATTTTTTTAAGCATCTCATAATTTCTGAAAGGTTGGAATGAAATTTATACCTATCTGATCTTTCATCATGAAAGTAATTGTTGCAGAATTAATTCTGTTTCGTTTGCTATGTCTTCTACCTTCATTTAAGTAAATCTGATTTTAAAGGACCTGAATTGTTCTGGATACAGTGCTTGAATATGTCCCATTATGTCTTCTGTCAAGTAGATTTCATTTATTACTGAAAGTTTTAAGTATTTCCTCAATATTTTCATTAAATGGTCATCAGAATACAAGGCGCGTTCCAAAGTAAAAAAGGACTTTACAAAAAAAAAACAGAACAATTGGGTTTTTCGGCAAAATTAATTTATTTTATTCAAAATATTTTCTGCTTCAATACAGTTTTTTGCACGGTCCAAAAGCATGTCGAACGATTGTTTTAGCTCGTTGGCCGGTATGACCGTCAATAGTGCAAGTCTTTTGAATGGCCTCTACGTCTGCATAACACTTTCTTTTCACTTCATTCCAAATGCATTTTTCCGAAAAGGAAGAAGTTGCACGGTGCATACCAGGTAATACGGTGAGTGGTTAATGGTTAAAATGTGATTTATGGTTAAATAATCGTCCTTCCAATATTTGATTCTGAGCAATTTTTGGTCGTCAGTCAATTTGTGCGGAACAAACCGTGCACACACCTTTCGTAAGCCCAAATGTTCGGTCAAAATGCGATGAATCGATGTTTTGGAGATATTCAATTTCCATGAATTTCAAAAATAATTTCGGCTGATTTTTGATGAATTCACGCACAGTTTCAATGGAATTTCAGTGGAATTTTCATTATTCTAGAATTGATTTAAACATAATGATCTCCAATCGCTTAAGATAATGATTTCCATTCCTTTGTTGACTTTTTCACATGTCCAAGATATTGAATTTAGACCCATTGCATTGAGTTTTTTGCCTATTATGTACCTCATATGAATCAAATTGGTTGGCATTCTTCCCTTTTTTATACAAAAATTTCAAAATATAGCGAATTTCTTCATTATTTTCACTCATTTTTGAACCGCTGAAACTTTTTTTCGAATTCCCCGAATCTGTTTTGTTAAATGAAGCTTAAAAGCTCGCCTTTTCAACACTATATGGAAACACAATTAGATTAACACTGAAGATATACGGCTGCAACGACATCTATTGACAAAATACGAAAAAACTTTTTCGACTACCCAATATAAAAATCTACACCCTGTCCGGAAAGTATCGGGAACTCTCCATTTAAATCTCCCGCTTATATGGAAGACAGGTCCGTTTTTTTTTCCTAGGTTTATAGAACTGTTCTTAATTGCGATGCAAAAAATTAGCGCGATCTGTCAACCAGTGTGTTTACAGCAGTGGTTTGATTCTGGTAATTAGTGAGGGTCTAAAATGTTTAGTGACAACCAACCCTAGCTCTTATTAACATGTTTATTTTATTATCCTAGTTATTCGTTTCTGACATCTCACACGATAAAGGGATGAAAAGTTATGCGTTGCTTTGAAGAACGTCGAACGTCCTTCTGTACGAATGATTGGCGTCACTCTATACTAATGGGAAACAAAATAATCGTGTAATTTGAAATAGCAGAGGACTATACTAAACTGATCCGAGCAGGGATCGAACACGCGGCCTCTAGGATGGTAAAATCATACGGAAAGACAGAAAATATTAGATTTGAGTATATTGGTTTGGATTGACACCTTTGGTGTTTTATTTGTAAGATCAAACATTGAACTCAACAAAGAATCTTTAAATTCTTACAGCTGGTGGGAAAAAGTAAAGATCTTTCATGAGTGAGAATATATTCACTCTGCTTTTTATTTTGTATTTTCACTACTTATGTACAAATTTAAGAAACTATCTTAAATAACTACCCTGTCAGCCACGGCCAACCATTTTTCTCAAATATTTCAATAAAACTCCACATTTTTTCTCTATGCACTAACCCCAACGCACATTTTCGGGTTATTTTTTGTTTACATAAATGCGATGAAAAAAAGTTTCTTTCATTTCTTGATTTATTTGAATGAGTGTGAAGGACAAAACATAATTGTCAATAGTACCAACAGAAAATCCCAAAAAGGGTAATAAAAAAACGATTGAAAGACGCATGTCATTCGTGCACGTTCAACAAGAAGGTAAGTGAAGGAATTTTATGTGGTTTTTATACTCTCGCAACAATGTTGCTAAGGAGAGTATTATAGTTTTGTTCACATAACGGTTATTTGTAAGTCCTAAAACTAAAAGAGTCAGATATAGGGTTATATATACCAAAGTGATCAGGGTGACGAGTAGAGTTGAAATCCGGATGTCTGTCTGTCCATCCGTCCGTCCGTCCGTGCAAGCTGTAACTTGAGTAAAAATTGAGATATCATGATGAAACTTGGTACACGTATTTCCTGGCTCCATAAGAAGGTTAAGTTCGAAGATGGGCAAAATCGGCCAACTGCCACGCCCACAAAATGGCGGAAACCGAAAACCTATAAAGTGTCATAACTAAGCCATAAATAAAGATATTAAAGTGAAATTTGGCACAAAGGATCGCATTAGGGAGGGGCATATTTGGAAGCAATTTTTTTGGAAATGTGGGCGTGGCCCCGCCCCCTACTAAGTTTTTTGTACATATCTCGGAAACTACTATAGATATGTCAACCAAACTCTACAGAGTCGTTTTCTTCAGGCTTTTCCATATACAGTTGAAAAATGGAAGAAATCGGATAATAACCACGCCCACCTCCCATACAAAGGTTATGTTGAAAATCACTAAAAGTGCGTTAACCGACTAACAAAAAACGTCAGAAACACAAAATTTTACGGAAGAAATGGCAGCAGGAAGCTGCACCCATCCCTTTTTTTTTAATTGAAAATGGGCGTGGCCTCGCCCACTTATGGACCAAAAACCATATCTCGGGAACTACTAGACCGATTTCAATGAAATTCGGTATATAATATTTTCCTAACACCCTGATGACATGTACGAAATATGGGTGAAATCGGTTCACAACCACGTCTTCTTCCAATATAACGCTATTTTGAATTCAATCTGATGCCTTATCTGTATAGTACGAGTATATACATTAGGAACAAATGATGATAGCAGAATAAAACTTTACAAAAATACGGTATTTGAAAAATATGTAAATTACGTATAATGAAATCTCGATTATCACTTTATCATGCGAGAGTATAAAATGTTCGGTGACACCCGAACTTAGCCCTTCCTTACTTGTTTAACTATATTTTGCAAATAATTACTTAATTTCTTTTAATAGCATTGGAAATCAGAACTGAATTGTAAATAGCAGCAGCAGCAATATCATCAGAAGCAGCAAATATTTTTTGTTAAGTACGTATGTGAAAATAAGTGTGTGTAAACCCAACTCGTTTTTACACGGTAGATACGTTACTCAGAAATCCGTGTAAAAAAAACCGAGTAAAAAAAGAGGCGTTTCCTATAGTAAAATATGGGATACGTTTCATCTCATCTGAAAACCGTGTTATATGAAATAAATAACTATATTTGCTTTGAAAAACCGTGTAAAAAATGTTGAAAACTATAAAATTTCAGATATGCATTCAAATTGTATATTCTTATGGTATTTTTTTGAGCATTAAAACATAAAATACATACATAATTCATACAGGTGAAAAATTTGTAGATTAAACCAAAAACAAAAGAAATCTGTTAATCCAGAATTAAGAACAGAAGAATTAGAATTAAATTAAAAAAAAGGTAAAAATATTTACATAGCTAATAATTATTCGTCGCTACTTGATAACAAGCGCAATAGTTTACGACGAACTGGACTAAAGTCGGTATTATCGCTGGATATATCCATTTCAGCAATGTAAATATCATTCGAACAAAATGTGTAGGTAAGAGTTATCGAATAAGGTTACTGCTATATATGTTCATTTCAGCAATGGTACTAAGTGTGGTAAAAACAAACATAATTACAAGACAGTGAATTTGAATCCGTACTAGATTAAACAATTTTTACAAACAAAAAATTTTTTTCAACCGTTTAACTTCAAAACCGTGTAAAAAAAGAGTTGGGTGTACTTTGAAATTGGACTGCGCAGTCCAATATAATACGCAAAAATAAATACATACATACGTATGTATTTTACGCGTTTAAGGCGGCCTGCCACGACGTCAAAATCGTGCTTGGCGACTTTAACGCCAGGATGGGCAACGAAGGTATATTTGGCACTACGGTCGGTAAATTCAGCCTCCACAACGAAACATCCCCAAATGGGTTAAGACTGATTGACTTCGCCGGGGCCCGAAATATGGTTTTCTGTGGTACTAGATTCCAGCACAAGAAGATACATCAAGCTACCTGGCTGTCTCCGGATCGAAAAGCCACCAACCAGATCGATCATGTTGTGATAGACGGAAGACACGTCTCCAGTGTTTTAGATGTGCGTGCGCTTCGAGGTCCTAACATCGACTCGGATCACTATTTTGTTGCAGCTAAGATTCGCACTCGCCTCTGTGCAGCAAAAAACGCACGCCAACAAACAGAAGGAAGGTTCGACGTCGAAAAGCTGCAATCACAGCAGACAGCGGAACGTTTTTCTACTCGGCTTGCACTTCTGCTCTCTGAGAGCACTCGTCAACAACTCGGTATAAGGGAACTGTGGGACGGCATTTCAAACTCCTTACGTATAGCTGCAACCGAAACCATTGGTTTTCGGAAAGTGCAAAAGAACAGCTGGTGCGACGAGCAGTGCCGAGTCGCAGCGGAGGGAAAACAGGCTGCCTACCTCGCAACGTTACGATCGACCACAACATGTGCGGGATGGGATAGATACCGAGAGTTGAAGAGGGAAGCGAGACGCATTTGTAGACAGAAACAGAAAGAGGTTAAAATGCGTGAGTACGAAGAGCTTGATAAACTGGCCGCCAGGAGTAATGCTCGAAAATTCTACGAAAAAATAGGGCGGCTTACAGAAGGTTTCAACACCGGAGCATACTCCTGAAGAACCCCCAAGGGTAATCCAGTAACCAATGCCCAGAGCATACTTAAATTATGGAGGGAACACTTTTCTAGCCTGCTGAATGGCAGTGAAAGTGCAACGCCAGGAGAAGGCGAGCCCGATTCCCCAATCGATGACGATGGAGCAGACGTTCCATTGCCCGACCATGAAGAAGTTCGAACAGCAAATAAACGTCTGAAGAACAACAAAGCAAACTATTCAAACACGACGGCGAAGAACTGATAAGGAGCATGCATCAACTTCTTTGTAAAATATGGTCGGACGAAAGCATGCCCAAAAATTGGAATTAAAGTTTGCTATACCCAAGCCATAAAAATGGAGACCCCACAAACTGCGTCAACTACCGTGGGATAAGCCTCCTCAACATCGCGTATAAGGTTCCATCGAGCGTATTGTGCGAAAGATTAAAGCCCACCGTCAAAAAACTGATTGGACCTTATCAGTGTGACTTTAGACCTGGCAAATCAAAAACTGACCAGATATTCACCATACGCCAAATTTTGGAAAAGACGCGTGAAAAGAGAATCGACACACGCCACCTCTCCGTCGATTTCAAAGCTGCTTTCGACAGCACGAAAAGGAGCTGCCTTAATGCCGCGATGTCTGAATTTGGTATCTTTGCAAAACTAATAAGGCTGTGTAAACTGACGTTGAGCAACATAAAAACCTCTGTCAGGATCGGGAAGGACCTCTCCGAGCCGTTCGCTACCAAACGTGGTTTCAGACAAGTCGATGCCCTATCGTGCGACTTCTTCAATCTGCTGCTGGAGAAAATAATTCGAGCTGCAGAACTTAATGGAGCAGGTACAATCTTTTATAAGAGTGTACAGCTGCTGGCGTATGCCGATGATATTGATATCATCGGCATCAACACCCGAGTTAAGTGTGTAGAGCCAAGATTAAATATAAACACAAAGTTGTTATAATTAACTGCACTCTACTTTATTGGTTCTTCTGAACTTAACTGAAAATGTGAATATCACTACTCTTTATAATAATAAAAATTGTTAAGCTGTTATACTGTAACATATTGTTTATTTGTTTGAGTACATTATTTGCATATGCAGAATTTACTGGTCAGTGCTCGAAAAGTAATCTAAACAATAATAAAGTGAACGACCCTTATGCAAGCAAATTGCGTAAGTGTCGTTCTGTGCATAAATTGAGTAAGTGTCGCTACAAAGTAATTAGCGACAATAATAAGGACTGCTGTTTATGCTTAATCGGCATGTTTCATTTTTGATTGTTTATATTTTCGTGCATTGGTTTTTTTAATTATGAAGGCTAAGCTTTAGCTGTGGTTTTGCTGTTGGAGCTGCCGTCGTTGTTACTGACGTAACTCCCGCGCCGTTAGTTCTGCTTTCTCCAGCAAGACGAAATATCTCCCGTCATCAAACAAACAGTCGTCGCACTCGCGACTTGGCGCTCGCGTAACTGCTGGCAGTCATAACTTTGAAGTTGTAGATAATTTCGTCAATTTAGAAACCAGCATAAACACCACCAACAATGTCAGCCTGAAAACCACCGCAGGATAACTCTTGCCAACAGGTGCTACTTCGGACTGAGTAAGCAATATAGAAGTAAAGTCCTCTATCGACGAACAAAAGCCAAACTCTATAAGTCACTCATAATTCCCGTCTTGCTATATCGTGCAGAGGCTTGGACGATGACAACATCTGATGAGTCGACGTTGCGAGTTTTCGAGAGAAAAGTTCTGCGAAAGATTTATGGTCCTTTGCGCGTTGGCCACGGCGAATATCGCATTCGATGGAACGATGAGCTGTACGAGATATACGACGACATCGACATAGTTCAGCGAATAAAAAGACAGCGGCTACGCTGGCTAGGTCATGTTGTCCGAATAGACGAAAACACTCCAGCTCTGGAAGTATTCGACGCAGTACCCGCCGGGGGAAGCAGAGGAAGAGGAAGACCTCCACTCCGTTGAAACGACCACGTGTAGAAAGACCTGGCTACGCTTTGAATATCAAATTGGCGCCACGCACTAAGGGGTATTGGATGCAAAAAACCGGTCATAATTATTTAGGGACCTATATTATCTTTAAATATAATAAAAAACAATATTGAATCAATATATAGCATTTGTTAATAAAAATACATGATTAGAATAGAAAAAAATAACTGGAAATAAAATAATATAATTAAAACAAAATTAATCGGTTTCAGGATAATCTACTTCGCTGATTACATCAGAATCCTGTTCCTCGACAGTATTCTCGTCTGACCTATTGAGATTGGGTGTTGCTGCAGTTAAAATTGATTTTGCTTCCTCCGAAAATGGCACGAGTTTCTTCTTATTCTTTGGGCGATTACAGCTGATAAGTGGATCGGATGTTAAAAGCAGTCTGTTCAAAACATCTCTGTTACACTCGATCCTCGAAAACTTTCGGGCAAAATCTACCCGATATTTTCTGATATGTTTATTTCGGGCCTCAGCAGCCTCCTCGGATAATTGTCCAATTGGAAGAATTGCCTCTTGCAGCACCTGCGCTTCTTGTATCAGGATTTTGTGGACAGTTGGCGACATTGGATACCAACCGTACATTTTCACATACAATTTTGCCGTGTCTTGGGCATAATCATCGAATTTTTGAGGATCAATCTCATGACCACTTGATATTATTTCAAGAATAACTTTAAATCTTTTGATTAGGAACATCAACCAGTAGACCTATTTCATCTTTAAAACATTTTTGTGTTGTCTCTTTTGTTTCCTTAATAATCTTTTTGTCTTCTGCTGTACGGGCTTGCCAATTCTTTATGGGTTCTTTATATGCTAAGTGCAACAACAACTCAAAAAACCGTATTCGCGCGTGGAGTACTGAGAGGCCAAACTTTAAAGCCTCTTGATTTATGACACCTTTTTTTAATTTATTAAAATCTTTTGAAGTCTGACCGCATACATAACATCGCATAGTAGAGGTTGTATCCGTTGCAGCGTTACAAACTTTCCCGTCTACCATTGTCAGTAATATTTTATGAATGATGTGCGCTGATGTTTCACTGTCTCTTGTATCTTCCAGATCTCTGGCTTGATTTTCGATGTATTCTATTTCTTGTTTTGTTATATCTTTTGTTTCGTGAGTAAATTGAGCTCTAATAGGCCTGCAGAATCTCACCGAAGAAGGCGTAGGGTTTTGCCAAATGGTTTTTGTTGTTTCACCATTGAAGGTAACAACCAACCTCACTGGAACAATCGAGCTCACAAATATACTTGAATCGTCACCAGAAAGATTTTCAAATTTTTGCTTAAATAGAGTTTGGTGTGATCCATCGCACCCCCCCTTTTGAAATCAAAAGAAGGCTCTGCTTCTCGGCGTCAGTTAATGTATGTATGACTTCTTTTAAATATTGGATGAGGCGCAAAGCCGTATGATCCAGCAAAGCTTGAAGTTCTACATTAAAGCTAGTCTCTGTAACCGTTATTTTATCTTCCTCCGGGTAAGCACTTTTTTTGCCTTTTGCAGCAAAGAGTAGCAAGGATAGATAGTTTTACGTCCGCCTTGTAATAAATTCAACTGACTCCTTGTGAAATTACCTTCAACAAATAAGGAAATGCTTCTTCTATAGTATATTTTTTTTCCACGTGGTCTTTTTTAGATGAAATTATCTTTCTGATCTTCTTGGCTCTCGTAGGTGTTGAAGTTATTTCCTTAATCATCTTTGAAGTGTGTATGTTTCCGGAAGTGCCCTGACGTACACATGCAGCGAAAGTCAACTCCTCGACAGGTACGTGAGCCCGTAAATCTACAGTTCTGCGCCGCTTACCCTTTCGCTTAATTCACGAAACTCTTTGACTGGACGACCAGGCTTGTGCGACCACGAAGGAAGTTATAATGATGTGCTTAGCCATTCCACGTTATTTTTTACGAACCTCTCATCAGTGTTACGAGCTGCTGACCATTTTCGTTTAAAATCTGTCTTGAAATGCCTCAAAGAACGAGACAAAATATTTCTATCCTCTGTTGGGCATGACGTAAACTGAGCAATTTTATCTTCCAGAAAGGTGAATTTTTCGTCCATTTTTTTCCTTTATGCTCCTTTACAATATCGTATAATTCCATTCGGGTGATATTTTTCACCATTGCTGCAGAATCTGTGAAAAAAAACAAAACCTTATAACATCCTATTTTGTATAGAATTACACCGTGCACTTAAAAAAAAATACCTATAAAAATGGGGTGGGTTAGGGGACAATTTTACTTCTGTTTCGGATAGAAGAAGGTCCAAATTACATTTCCGTACCAGAATACTGGCGCGACAAATCCCGACAAATAATCAAAACCAATAATGTTATACTTTTTTTTTTGTAAAAATACTACATTCTTGCAAAGGCAACTAACAACATCAGTTTAAATGCTTAAATTTAAGAATTAATTGTTATACGTCTTATGCATAAGTACATACCTTTTACTTCCATATACAATAAATAATTTCCAAGTAAATCTCCACACGCAGCCGTATTAACCAAGAGAAATTATGTAAATAATCGAGAACGCCGAGAACAGAAACACGCGTTACACTCAATGATTGGGTTCCGATTGGATCCGTGGCGAGAGCGAGGTAAAAAGCGGGCGGGCGAGGGGTGCGCAGGTTGGAGCGGTTATTGTAAATAGTAAAACATGCGGCGTAAATACCATTTGGGGAAGTTTAGTAAAACCACTTATGACCGGTTTTTTGCATCAAATACCCCTTAGTGCCACGTAGCGAAAAGAAGAAACGACTGGCGCGCTGTTAATAACTCGGCGATAATCGCGTAAGCGGTGTCTACGCCAATTAAGAAGAAGAAGGCGGCCTGCACAATGCAATTTAATATGTGAAAACAAATGTTTGTTTTATATTTTAAATGATTAAATAACATTTATCTTTTCTTTCAGATGTAGTTATTATTTTTATTTAATTATTCTTTCTTTTCAGATTATATCACTATTTTTATTTAATTAATCTTTGCTTTCAGAGTAAAATCTATTTGTATTAAATATATTTTATTTTTTCAGATAATATTAATCTTGCCTTTCAGATATTATTATCATTTTATAAAATTAATCTTTCTTTTTCTTTAGATGTTACAAATTAAGTGTAATTATTATTTATTTGCAGGTATTAATAACCTTTATTTTGTTTCAATCTTTTTTCAGATATTAATTTTTTTTTAAATTAAATAAATTTTTATTTATGTTTGGGATTTTAAGAAAGTTTAAAAGTAGGAATCAGAAAATGCAACTCTGCATCAGTACGTGTGAGGGGAAAAGTGGTTACAATCTTCACGCGGCCTATTGCAGTCTGGTTTTTTAACCGCTCGTCCCTGGCAGGTTTTTTTTTTATAGTAGGGGGAAGCATCGAAAGCCGGAGTGCGGAACTTTAGTCCGCTAAACCTAACCTACTCCCAACTTAAGGCTCTCCCACAGGACATTTAAGTCTCCTCTATTGTGCGGACTGACGGACGCCTAATTTGTTCAAAAAGTCTCAGTTTTGTCATTATGGATGCTGACGCTTCGCTGACAGCTTTCCAACTTTCATTCGACTGACACATTAGTGTCGTTAAATTATCGACCGTAAAACTACCACCGAGTGTGGTTTTTAGTTTTTACCTCGTATTGGAAAATCGAGGGCAATAAAATAGTACATTCTCAGTGTCTTCTATATGCTCTGTACATGTCGGACAGTTCGGACTAATGTCATTGTGGAATCTGAAAAGGTAGCTTCTAAAGCACCCATGTCCACTAAGTATTTGGGTCAGATAAAAGTCTAGGTCCCCATGTCGTCTGTCTATCTACTTGTGGATGTCCGGTATCAGTCGGTGGGTACAACGCCCTTTGGATGAGCAGTTCCACCGCTTAATGCTTTTGTTCCTCTCCTCTGTCTTTGCCGATACTGTTTTAGGCGTTGATAGATGATATAAACGCTCGAGTTCATCTCCCTGGAGGTCAATGGGCAGAATGCTGGCTAATACTTCAGCAGCGTCGGTTGATGTAGTCCGGAAAGCACTTATTACTCGAATCACAGAAAGCCTATGCACTGCAATTATTTGTTTAGCATACGCTTTTATATCCATTGCCTGTATCCATACTGGTGCTGCGTACAGTATTACGGAACTCATTGCTTTCGCTATTAAGAATCGCCGGTTGGAAAGCACACAGCCTGTATTGGTCATCATTCCCGATAGAGCATTGTAAATTTTGTTTGATTTACTGGAGGAATACTCCAGGTGTTCTTTAAATTTTAATTTAGAATCTAATATTACTCCCAGATACTTCAGCTGCGGCTGCGAAATAATCTCGTACTCCCCTATGGTGAGCTCTATTTTTTCTTCTACCTTCCTGGTGCTTATGAGCAAAACTTCAGTTTTTTGCTCCGCCAGTTCCAGACTCACAGAAGAGAACCAACGCACTCATTGCATTTAGTTCTAAGGTCGGCTAATTGTTTGGCCACTGCTACCACCATGAGATCTTCCGTATACGCTATTAGTTTCACGTCTTTTGGTTGCTGTCTTTTTAGCACCCCGTCATACATGAGGTTCCATAATAGTGGGCCTAACACCGACCCTTGGGGTACTCCACTCGAGACAGAGTAGCTCTTGGTACCTTCGTCTGTATCAAAAAACAGCCTTCTCTTTTTAAAATTGCTCAATATAATGTTTATGAAGTACTCAGGGGCGCGTATTTTATCCAGAGCTTTGATTATGTGTGCCCATTTTGCCGAGTTGAACGCATTCTTGACATCCAGGGTAATCAGCGCGCAGTACTTTTTTGTGCCACCTTTCCATCTTTTGCCACTTACTGCACATTTCGCAGTATCAACGATTTCTCATAGTGCGTCAATAGTGGATCTCTTTTTTATAAAGCCGTATTTTCTCTCTGATAGTCCGCCGGGTTTCTGGATTGCTAACTCCGAGCGGTTTCTTATTATATTTTCGTACACTTTGCCCATTGTGTCGAGCATACACAGTGGTCGGTACGATGAGGGTTCTTCAGGTGGTTTCTTTGGTTTTGGGAACAGAACCAATCGCTGTACTTTCCACGCGTCGGGGAACACCTCTCCTTTATGCACGCGTTGTACATTTTAGCGAATAGTTGAGGTTTTGAGCTAATAGCTTATACCTTATAGTTGGTATCCCATCCAACCCAGGCGCTTTGGTGTTTTTGATTTTCTTAGCTATGGCCAATAGCTTTTCTTCCGTGACTAACGGGGGTGAAACTGCAGCTTCGTTTCGTCGCTTAGCATAGGAAATCCGGTTGTGTCTCGGGAACAATGTTTCGACGACTTTTTCCATAAAAGTGGCACCTTCAGGTCCCTGCTGCTTATTTTTAAATCTCAACATACAGATTTTGTAAGCAGTTCCCCAAGGGTCAATGTTTGCATCTTCACAGAGTTTCTCAAAACATGATTTTTTGCTCCGGGTAATTGCCGACTTTAGGAGCTTCTTGTGGCTTTTGTATTCATCTCTAAGGCGATTTTCGGTCGTTTCACTCCGGTTACGCTGTAGACGCCGTCTGGCCGAGTGACAAAGCTTTCTCAGCGTGGAAATTTCATCATTCCACCAATACACAGGCCGCCGCTTATTGTGATGTGATGTTCTACGCATTGTTGCCTCACATGCTGCGACCAGTTCCTTTCGCACTGTCGATACCAAGTGGGCGGCGTCGTCACCCGATACTTTTGATGCACTCCAGACTAGCTCAAACAAGTCTGAGTCGAACTCCTGTTGCTTCCAGCTTCGCTTTCGGAAAGTGTTTCTGCTAAGAAGTTCGGGCTCACGGGAGTACCAGATTTGTGCTATAATTGCCATATGATCGCTGTTTGTGTATATGTTTGACACCTCCCACTTAATGTGCCTACTAAGCGAAACATTTGCAAACATAATGTCAATGATAGATCCTTTATTCCCTTTTTGGTACGTATTTTATGTTCCGGTGTTCAATATTGTTAGGTGCGTTTGACTCAGGTATTCTTGAATTAGCCGCCCTCGATGGTTTGTACATCTGCTGCCCCATACAGTTCATCAAGCATTAAAATCACCCGCTATTATAATCGGTGTTTGGTTTCTAATGAAAGTCTTAAAAGAAAATCTTCGAATTCGGTGATTGTTGCGCTGGGACGAGCATAGCAACTTACAAAATACATATATCCCATGTATATTCGCCCATGTGAAGCAGTTATGAGCTTCTCTGAAGCAGGTCTTAAAAGGTTGACCTTTGCAGGACCATATTGCTGCTTTGCAAGATTTGTCTGAAATCCATGTGCTTTCCGGACGCTGGGAGTATTGTTCACTTAGTATGGTGACATCAATGTTCTCTTCTATGACTCTCTGTTCTAGCAAATCCTGGGCCGCTGCACAAGGGTTGAGGTTTAACTGTAGTATCCTCATTTACTTAGAGACCTCATCATCTCGAGATACTTTGGACAAGTCGTGCTCAATACGGAGTGCTCCCCTTTGCAGAGCATGCAGCTCGGAAGGTTTGTGCATACCTTCGCTGAATGTCCCGCGGTTCCACAACGTGTATAATGGGAAGATCTGTCTATCGAGCTGCAGCAATTTCGCGCCATGTGACCCAGGTGGAAACACTTATAGCATCTGGGAACAAGCGAATATACTCGACGGCGACAGATCGACCACCCGATCTTTATTTTCTCTATTTTAAGTGCGGCCTTGGCACCTTGAGCTCGTATGCATACAAGTGCTATTTGCGTGCCACTACGCGTTTTTCGCAGACTTTTCACACTCGATATCTCCAGAATTTCGATTCCGCACTCTCTTTTTAGTGCTGCGCAGATTTCTTCGGGAGTTGTAATTGCATCGAGGTCTTTGCACGTAATCGTGACGTTGTGGGTCTTGGGCTGTATCTTAGCCTTTTCGCCAACCACCCCCTCCAAGGCGCTTTGGAAAAATTCGGCTTCCGTCTCTGCTCGATTTTTAAGTTCAATAAGTAAATCTCCTTTTAGCGTGTTGCGAATATAGGTGACATTTGAACCCAGTACTTCAAGCCCGCTGTCACTCTTAATTTTTCGCAGAATATCTCCATACGATGCACCATCCTTCTTTGTTATGATTATGGCATCTAGTTTTGTTCTGATTTTCCTTTCAGGCTGGCAGGGTAAATATATTTGTATGTGTATATGTTTGTATGTATTGGAACATACTGTTTATACTGCATGATATGGGGTTGTTTCCCTGCCAACCACGGCTACCCATTTTTGTCAAATATTTCAATACAACTACACATTTTTTCTCTGTGCACCAACACCAACGCACATTTTCGGGTTATTTTTTGTTTACCTAAATGCGATGACCTAGATGCGATGGAGTCATGTGTAGAAGTTCACCCAAGTGAGGAAAGTTCTCTGATCGCCATTCACTTGGGAGTGGCCAGAAACGATTCTTTTACATATGACTCAAGCAGCTCACGACTTCCGGTCTTTGACCAAGTATCCTCTGGGTAGCCTAAGAACATCCGTTCGAAAGCGAGCTAAAGTGAGAAGGCGAAACATCCCCAATAGGGTTGTGCGCTGGGTTTGGGACCCGCCACGTAAAAAGCTGACCCAAATGAAAAACTACCAACAGCCTCGGATGAGAAACCCCCCTTTTGATGACGACCATGGCAAACGAAATAAGGACAATGATATTAGGGCATGCACCTGGAACGTCCGGTCCCTTAATTGGGAAGGTGCCGCTGCCCAACTGGTTGACGTCCTCGGGAAAATAAAGGCTGACATCACCGCCGTCCAAGAAATGCGATGGACGGGACAAGGACAGAGACGAGTAGGTCCTTGTGGCATTTACTACAGTGGCCATATAAAGGAGCGCAAGTTTGGTGTGGGATTCGTTGTGGGAGAGAGACTCCGTCGCCGAGTACTATCATTCATTCCGGTGAATGAACGCATAGCCACAATCCGGATCAAAGCGAGGTTCTTCAACATATCGCTGATTTGCGCCCACGCCCCGACGGAAGAGATGGACGATGTGATGTGAAGATGTCTTTTATGAGTGCTTGGAGCGCACTTATGAGAGCTGCCCCCGCCACGATGTGAAAATCGTGCTTGGCGACTTTAACGTAAATTCAGCTTCCTCGGCGAAACATTCCCAACTGGGTTGAGGCTGATCGACTTCGCCGGGGCTCGAAATATGGTTATCTGTAGTACTAGATTCCAACATAAAAAGATTCATCAAGCTACCTGGCTGTCTCCGGATAGAAAAACTACCAACCAGATCGATCATGTTGTGATAGACGGAAGACACGTCTCCAGTGTTTTAGATGTGCGTGCGCTTCGAGGTCCTAACATCGACTCGGACCACTATCTTGTTGCAGCTAAGATTTGCACCCGCGTCTGTGCAGCAAAAAACGCACGCCACCAAACACAAGGAAGGTTCGACGTCGAAAAGCTGCAATCACAACAGACAGCGGAACGATTTTCTACTCGGCTTGCTCTTCTGCTCTCTGAGAGCACTCGTCAACAACTCGGTATAGGGGAACTGTGGGACGGCATTTCAAACTCCTTACGTACAGCTGCATCCGAAACCCTTGGTTTTCGGAAAGTGCAAAAGAACAACTGGTACGACGAGGAGTGCCGTCTCGCAGCGGAGAGAAAACAGGCTGCCTACCTCGCAACGTTACGATCGACCTCAACACGTGAGGGATGGGATAGATACCGAGAGTTGAAGAGGGAAGCGAGACGCATTTGCAGACAGAAGAAGAAAGAGGCCGAAATGCGTGAGTACGAAGAGCTTGATAAGCTGACCGATAGTGGTAATGCTCGAAAACTCTACGAAAAAATGCGGCGGCTTAGAGAAGGTTTCAAGACCGGAGCATACTCTTGTAAAACCCCCAAGGGTAATCTAGTAACCAATGCCTAGAGCATACTTAAATTATGGAGGGAACACTTCTCCAGCCCGCTGAATGGCAGTGAACGTACAACGCCAGGAGAAGGTGAACCCGATTCCCCAATCGATGACGATAAAGCAGACGTTCCATTACCCGACCATGAAGAAGTTCGAATAGCAATTGCCCGCCTGAAGAACAACAAAGCGGTAGGGGCCGACGGATTGCCGGCCGAGCTATTCAAACACGGCGGCGAAGAACTGATAAGGAGCATGCATCAGCTTCTTTGTAAAATATGGTCGGACGAAAGCATGCCCAACGATTGGAATTTAAGTGTGCTATGCCCAATCCATAAAAAAGGAGACCCCACAATCTGCGCCAACTACCGTGGGATTAGCGTCCTCAACATCGCGTATAAGGTTCTATCGAGCGTATTGTGTGAAAGATTAAGGCCCACCGTCAACAAACTGATTGGACCTTATCAGTGTGGCTTCAGACCTGGAAAATCAACAACCGAGCAGATATTCACCATGCGCCAAATCTTGGAAAAGACCCGTGAAGGAAGAATCGACACACACCACCTCTTCGTCGATTTCAAAGCTGCTTTCGACAGCACGAAAAGGAGCTGCCTTTATGCCGCGATGTCTGAATTTGGTATCCCCACAAAACTAATACGGCTGTGTAAGCTGACGTTGAGCAACGCCAGAAGTTCCGTCAGAATCGGGAAGGGCCTCTCCGAGCCGTTTGATACCAAACGAGGTTTCGGACAAGTCGATTCCCTATCGTGCGACTTTTTCAATCTGCTTTTGGAGAAAATAGTTCGAGCCGCAGAACTAAATAGAGCAGGTACCATCTTCTATAAGAGTGTACAGCTGCTGGCGTATGCCGATGATATTGGTATCATCTGCCTCAACACCCGCGCCGTTAGTTCTGCTTTCTCCAGGCTGGACAAGAAAGCAAAAGAAATGGATCTGGCAGTGAAAGAGGGCAAGACGAAATTTCTCCTGTCATCAAACAAACAGTCGTCGCACTCGCGACTTGGCACTCACGTCACTGTTGACAGTCATAACTTTGAAGTCGTAGATAATTTCGTCTATCTTGGAACCAGCGTAAACACTACCAACAATGTCAGCCTAGAAATCCAACGCAGGGTAACTCTTGCCAGCAGGTGCTACTTCGGACTGAGTAGGCAATTGAGAAGCAAAGTCCTCTCTCGACAAACAAAAACCAAACTCTATAAGTCACTCATAATTCCCGTACTGCTATATGGTGTAGAGGCTTGAACGATGTCAGCAACTGATGAGTCGACGTTGCGAGTTTCGGGAGAAAAGTTCTGCGAAAGATTTATCGTTCTTTGCGCGTTGGCCACGGCGAATATCGCATTCGATGCAACGATGAGCTGTACGAGATATATGACGACATTGACATAGTTCAGCGAATTAAAAGACAGCGGCTACGCTGGCTAGGTCATGTTGTCCGAATGGACGGAAACACTCCAGCTCTAAAAGTATTCGACGCTGTACGCGACGGGGTAAGCAGAGGAAGGGGAAGACCTCCACTCCGCTGGAAGGACCAGGTGGTGAAGGACCTGGCTACGCTTGGAATATCCAATTGGCGCCACGTAGCGAAAAGAAGAAACGACTGGCGCGCTGTTGTTAACTCGGCTATAATCGCGTAAGCGGTGTCTACGCCAATTAAGAAGAAGAAATGCGAGGATAAAAAGTATCTTTCATTTCTTTATTTATTTAAATGAGTGCGAAGGAGAAAACATAATTGTCAATAGTGACAAAAGAAAATCCCAAAAAGGGTAAAAAAAAAACTATTCGTGATCGTACCATCGTAAAGGAGGCTTGAACAACACGAAGGTAAGTGAATGATTTTGCAAATAATTACTTCATTTGTTTTTCTAGCAGTAAATATCAATTGTTAAGTAAGTATGTGAAAAAAGTGTGTGTACTTTAAAATTGGACTGCGCAGTCTAATAGTTATAATACGCAAAAATAAATACATATGTACATATGTATGTATTTTATGCGTTTAAGGCGGCCTGCACAATCCAATATAATATGTGAAAACAAATGTTTGTTTTATATTTTAAATTATCAATAATATTTATCTTTCTTTCAGATGTTATTATTATTTTTATTTAATTATACTTTCTTTTCAGATTTTATGACTATTTTTGTTTAATTAGTCTTTGCTTTCAGAGTAAATTCTATTTGTATTTTCTTTCAGATATTATTATCATTTTATAAAATTAATCTTTCTTTTTCTTTAGATATTACAAATTAAGTGTAATTATTATTTATTTGCAGGTATTAATAACCTTTATTTTGTTACAATCTTTTTTCAGATAATAATAATTATTTTTTAATTAAATATATTGTGTATTGTTTGCATTACAAATAATTATTAATTAAAAATTAAAAAAATTTGTTTGAAATTTTAAGAAATTTTTAAAGTAGGAATCAAAAAATGCAACCCTGCATCAGCCCGCGATTGGGAATATTAGAGCAGGACAGATATACTTTTTTATATGACACTGCTGAATGACCGCAACAGAGATGTATGATCACATGTATACGTACGTGTGAGGGGAAAGTGGGTAGAATCTTTACGCGGCTTACAGCAATCTACCCACTGATTTATTCACTTTACTACCCACTGTTTCACTGGTTTTTTACCCGCTCATGGTTGGCAGAGTTTTAAGTGTGCATTTCAATACACGTGTGAGAGTGTTTAAAGTTATCTGATCTGTAAATTTATGACTTATTTGGTGCGCATTGCATGCAAATGAATGTGTCTGTTTATGTACATATTATATGTATGTGTGTTCAATATATTTGAAAATAGGTAATTATTTTTAATAGTGTTTCGGCTTTGCTGATACTAAATAAGTAAGCATGTTCAATGATATTTGAACATATTGCCGAGAGAAAGAAGAAAAAATTAGTGGACTGTATATATATGTGATACTGAACCTTAACTTTCTTAAATTTAGTCCTCCTTTTGTGTTTGTAATATCGATGCTTCTATTTCTTTACTTTTGTGCCCTCTTCCTTCTCATGATACTAAATAAGTATCAATGTTCAATGATATTTGAACATTTGGCATTAAATTCAAGCATAAATTGAAATGTGTGTTTTATGGTAATTTAGGGACCGATTTGATATTTATCAATAAACACACACACACACCCAATTCTGGGAAACAACGCAAATTATATAAGAATGGATTTGTAGGGGTGAACCTTTAATTTACTTAACGAATAAGGATTATGATTTTGTTACCTATTATACTAACCTTGCGCTCTAGCACTTGACTGTGCTGCTGCGAGATCCGTTAGGCCTAAAGTAGTATACAGGAGTCCTACTGAATAGGGTGGGTCGATTCCGGACTTTTTTCGATTCGGAATTTCTAATAGTGCGGAAAAGTTGCCTTAGTACTTCCTGATTCCAATGCAACTTTTTGTTTTGAGATCGGATTGCATCTTCAACCCCAACTCCGGCCTTGAAATTTCGGAAATTCGCTTAAAATCGTGAAATTGTCTATCTAGCGCCTGAAATACGCATCTCATGGCAAAATGTATAAAACAAAAGTTATTTGTCACGTCATTTGCTACCGAAATGGTATGTGACCATGGCCGTAGGACGAACCGTTCCCGAGATACGAGCGAAAAGGCGGCGCGCCACAGCGCAAGGTGAAAATTGTTGCAGTTCTCAGCTAACCCGTATCGGTCACCCAGAACCCACCGCGTGGAGGTGGCTGCTCTTCGGGTTCTCCCAAGCCCAACCCAACCAACCAACCATATGTCAGGCTTGTTTTAGTCTGAATCTGTGTCAAATTTATTGATAAAATCAGATTTTGTACTAAACTTTGGCACTTGTTGCCTAGATTTCAGTGTAGAGCGTAAAAAACGTTCACGAGATTGAGGGCCAATAACTTTAGAAGATGCCTCTGTCACCAGTTTGACGGTTCTCTCGACTGCCACGGTGTGAGAGGGGAATTCACTAAATTTTCCATACCTCTGCAGTGTCTCCCGACAGCCCTTTTATGAGTTCTTCGTTAGAAACTGAACAAAGAACTGGTGGAACAGTCAAGGTAATAGTCTTCCAGTTAACCATATCGTAATAATTATTAGCTCTGAAATCTGGAAGAGCAAAGAAAGCATTGTGTTGAATGGATGAATCGACAACCTTGCGCAGTTTAGCAAGTAAGTATCTCGACCTTTGAATTGCAGCATAGAGATGGCGCGAGCGATTTGCTTCTTCGCCGATTCAAGAGAATTCTGAATATGCGCTAGAAATAAAAAGCCAAACAACTGAAAATTTTTGGACACGTCTCCAGGCTGCAAATGACGCAATTGTAGATACTGACGATTCGGAAAAAAAAAATCGGAGAAAACTTTAAATCTTCTGCTTACGCCAAATTTGAAAACTGCTTAGACCAGCATGAAGACACAAAAATTATAATCGAAGATCAGCGAAAATTAATTAAAACAGTTGCACTTACTCCACCTCCGAGAGTAGAGCTGCCACAAATTCAAAATCAAGAGGCAAGTTCGGGTATCCAGCTTAAGGTGCCCGCATGCGACACTGAAATTTTCCATGGTGGGTATGAACAATGGCCGTCCTTCCGGGACATGTTCACAGCTGTTTACATAAACCATCCGAAATTATCAAATGCTCAAAAGTTGTATCACCTCAGATACAAAACAAAAGGTCAAGCAGGCGTCATCGTAAAACAGTTCGCATTAAATGACGACAATTTCCACATGGCTTGGGAAGCTTTGAGATCAAGGTACGAAAACGAACGAATACTGGTAGATAAGCAAATAACGATATTGATGAACTTGCCCAAAATTCAAAAGGAAACAAGTGAAGAATATATGAAGCTTCAATCCACGGTTTCCAACTGTTTGTCGGTTTTAGCCACACAAAACGTTCCCACAGACAATTGGGACCCAATTCTGGTAAATATACGCACCGCCGCATTATCAGAAAAATCGTTATTGCAATGGGAACAATCTCTTTCATCAAGAAAAAAAATGCCCCACGTGGCAGCAAATGAAAGATTTCCGAACTACCCAGTATGAAATCGCAGAAAGAGTTGATAAAAAGATAAATAAACCAAAAGGTGTTCTTTAATAGAAGCTTCCAAAGATCCCAAGCCAGTATCAAAAACAATTCAAATAGAAGCTTCTTCAAAAATCAAACGTTCACATCTGAACAGTACAAACAAACGTCATGCGAACTATGCACAGGGGGACATAAACTTAAATCTTGCGAGAAATTTAAGAAATTAAATATAATTGACCGAAACAATTTTGTAAAGTCAAAAAGACTTTGCACAAACTGCTTATCACCTGCACACATGCTTAAAGACTGTGAAAGCAAATTTAAGTGCGTTTATTGCCATAAACGACATTATTCGATGTTACACATTACCAATTTTTCCAGCTCACCCCACAACAGCGCAAACATAAAAAGAGCAACAGGTTTAGTTGCAACAACAAATTCAGAGAACAGCCAAGAAGCACCATGCTGCTCAAAGGCGTTAAAAACCCAAACGCTACATAGAGAAAACCATAGTAGAGTACTACTACCTACAACAGTCGTCTCCATCGAACACCGAGGAGAACTGTTTAAACTCAGGGCCTTAATAGACCAAGGACCGCAACGATCATTTATGGCGTCTAGGGCACAAAATAGGATACAACTGCCTACAAAATTAGCCAATTATGAAATTACGGAAATGGGCGGAAGAGTAGTTCAAAACTCCAATAAAATCTGCTCCATTACCCTAGTTTCCCCCCAAACGGATAAGCGCATTCAAGCAAAAGCTATTGTCTTACCGCAATTAACAAACATGCTTCCAAGCTATCATATAAATAGCAAGCATTGGCAAAAGGTTTCACACCTTAAGTTAGCGGACCCCAACTGCAACACTCCCGCTCAAATAGATCTTCTATTGGGCAACGATCTCATACCACAGATAATACTCGAAGGTATTGAGAAAATTACAAAAACACTTCTGGCGCAAAATACCATTTTCGGATGGGTCCTAAGTGGACTAGTTGCGGAACCAGTTGCCACGATGACAACTCAAGTTCAGGAAATCTCCAACGAATAACTCAATACGCAATTAAGAAAATTTTGGGAGTTAGAGAACCCCCCCCCCCCCCCGTATCAATCACAACCCCTGAAGATCGGTATTGTGAGGATTTTTATAAAACCACAACTACTCGATCAGTAGATGGCCGGTACGTCGTACGACTACCACTAAAGCCAGAATTTCCCCGCACACTCGCCTTAGGTCATTCCCGCACCGCTGCTATCCAACAATTTTTAAGTATGGAAAAAAACCTACTTAAAAAAGGCGACCTGAAACCAGAATATGATAGGGTCGTAGAAGAGTACCTCCGTTTAGACTTCCTCCATATGGTCTAAACGGAGGTACTCTGTCAGCGCTGGCGAAAAAATCATACAAAGTAAATACTACTCGTTTTATTTGCCACATCATGCAGTAGCAAAGCCAGACAAAAAAACCACAAAGGTAAGAGTTGTGTTCAATGAATCAAAATCCACTAGTTCAGGAAATTCCCTGAATGACATTTTATTTGCGGGACCCACGCTTCAGCCTGACCTAATGCTGCTTATCTTAAATTGGCGTATCTTCAAATACGTATTCAACGGGGACGTCGAGAAAATGTATAGACAAATAGTCGTACATAAAGACGATCAAGATTTTCAAAGAATTATTTTCAGAAAATCCCCCACTAGTCCACTACGCGACTTTAAGTTAAAAACAGTTACTTTTGGCGTCAACTGTGCCCATACTTAGCCATTCAGACACTGCACGAATTGGCAGAAAACACCAAGTCAGAATTCCCTCTGGCAACCCAGGTGTTAAAAACGCAAACGTATGTTGACGACATTTTGTCTAGAAGTCACAGTCTTCCACAAGCATACGAATCCTTATCATAGGTTATAAGAGCCCTCAAAACCGCAGGGTTTCCACTGAAAAAGATTACTGCAAATCACTACCGAAATCCTTACCGAAAGAAAACTTGTTGGACACTAATTTCCTTAAATTCGGAAAGGAAAGTACAACAAAGACTCTGGGGATTCAATGGAATGCGATATCTGACCAGTTTTCATACACTACCGAGTCAATATCTGCATTATTCGCCCATTACAAAACGCCAAATTCTATCCTCTGTGGCGAAACTTTTCGACCCCGCAGGATGGCTTTCGCCAATTATGATACAAGCGAAAATCTTGATACAAGAATTATGGCTAGATGGGACCGACTGGGACGAACAAGTAAACCACTTCGTTTAGAAAAGTGGTCACAGTTCGCGAGCAATCTAAACGATATCTCACAGATACAAATCCTACGGTGGGTAAATTATTCCCCCGAACACAAAGTCGAATTACACGGCTTCTGTGACGAATCTGAGAAGGCATACTGTGCCACTTTATATGTGCGCATATAAAGCGATAACGCGACCACAAGCCACTTATTAGTAGCTAAAGTTAAGGTGGCTCCTCTAAAAACGCTAAGTCTACCTCGACTTGACCTCTGTGGCGCCCTAGTACTCGCAAAATTGGTTTCCATGGTGCAGACCCACTTAAACATGAAGAAATACAGATTGCATCTCTGGTCCGATTCTGAAATCCTTCTAGCCTGGTTGGAAAAACCACCACATGCATGGAAAACGTACATTTCTAATCGTACGTCACAAATAATTGACCTAGTGGGATCAGCCACTTGACGACACGTAGCCAGTGCTGACAATCCTGCCGATTTAGGTACAAGAGGGTGCAAGCCGATGCACCTTGCCACCACCACCCTCTGGTGGAATGGCCCCCGATGGTTAACAGAATCTCCCGATTATTGGCCAAAATCGCCCATGCGCAATATAATTGCCCCAGAAAGTCGAAAAATCGACTGCTTTCACGCAACATTGGATGATAATGACATCATTGAGCGATTTTCATCGTTCCCTCGTGCCCTTCGAGTTTTCGCCTACATGCTAAAGTTCGTAGAGCGACTCAAAAATAAAATTAAGGGAATTCACCCAGAATCTAACCAATGCGATACGTTAACGCACCTAGAACTCCAAAAGGCAAAGGTCGCACTAATCGCATCCGATCAAATGCGCTACTTCAGCCGCAATATCTCATTATTAAGAGAATCAAAACCCATTGATAAAAGGAGTTTAGTCTTGGTTCTTAACCCATTCTTGGACACGAAAGGTCTGCTTCGTGCGAATGGTAGGCTTGCTAACTCAAGCCTGACGTACAACGAACGCCACCCTCTAATTATAGCAGAGAAATCCCAACTTGCCACATTACTCCTCAGTTATATCCACTTACTCATGCTTCACGCGGAACATCGCCTAATGCAGCATATAGTCCGTCATGAGTTCTATATTCCCCGCCTTAAGCCCCAAATAAAGAAATGCGTTGACATGTGCAAGATCTGCACTATGCGCAAGCAGAAGTTGCGAACACAGATTATGGCAGCACTTCCACCGGAACGCTGCAACTTCGCTCTGCCCTTCACCGTTACAGGTGTCGATTTTGCTGGGCCTTTTCAAATAAAGGCTTCCATGCTAAGATCTCCCACTCTCATAAAAGGCTATGTGGCTGTCTTTGTCTGTTTTACGACAAAAGCAGTGCACCTCGAGCTATGTACGAATCTGACAAAGGAGCCTTTCTCGCGGCATTCGCTCTCTTCGTCGGACGACGCGGCTTCCCATCAAAACTGATGAGCGATAATGGTAAAACTTTCATTGGAGCCCAAAGAGCCACTGAAAAGGAGTTTGTGGATTTTACCAAACAAGTCTCACCAGAGATTGTACAAAGGTATGCTCCCCAAGGTATTAACAGGCAATTTATCCCCCAGGCGCACCTCATATGAGTGGTTTATGGGAATCAGCAGTAAAAAGCTTTAAATACCATTTCAAAAAAGTAGCTGGAAACTACAAATTTAATTATGAACAGCTCACCACACTGTTAGTGCGAATTGAAGCCGTTCTCAATTCACGGCTACTCACAACCCTCTCGCAAGATCCCTCTGACTTCACAGCCCTGACACCAGGGCATTTTCTCAAAGGAGCACCCATTCTGGACATACCTGAGCCAGGCGTGGGGTCGCTATCTTTATTAAATCAATGGGAGAGAATAAAAATTCTCCATCACGATTTCAGCCACCGATGGAAGGAAGAATATATAAAGGATCTTCATAAAAGGTACAGGTGGAAGAGTCCAGAAAGGCGCCAAAGCTTGGAGATTGTGTCCTCATCCATGATGACTGTCTACCCCCTACCGAATGCCGGCTTGGCCGCATAGAAAAACTACACTACGGTTGCGACGGTCTTGTGCGAGTTGTTGATCTCCGCACTCAAAGCGGTATGTTAACCAGACCGCTCGTGAAACTATGTTTTCTGCCATGTAGTAGCGAAAGCGCATATGATGAAAAAACCGCCGGTAATCCCGCAAACAAAATTTAAAAATCAAATAACTAATCCATAACCCGCAAACAAATTAAAATCAAATAATTATTCGATAATCCCGCAAACAAAATTAAAATCAAATAATTAATCTATGAACCCGCAAATAAAACCTAATCGAAACTAATAACGAATCTAACCGCAATGGTCGATCTACATGACGACCCATTCTTGCCACATACCGTGGCACAATCGTCATATAAATTTGCATGCAACAAATTTGTAATTATAATAACTTCTTTATACAGATCAATATGGATGTGGATATGCCCAGCGTGCCAACGCCAACAGTGAGGTCCACCATTACTGTGCCACGCCCTATGGCAGCTTCAGCGCCACGAAGCCTAGCGGCAAAGCCTCCTGCAACCGCTCCTCGTAGTAGTACGCGACCACTACCACCCTCCTCAGCAACAGTCGCGGAGCCTCCGCGCAGCCGATGTCCCCTGTGTCGGCGCTCTCATCGGCTACAGCATTGCAGCATTTTCCGTGGCATGCAGCCCTTACAACGCCAGAAAGTTGCTCTGGCTCACGGACACTGCCTGAATTGTTTGGCGACGGCACACAACACGCAGTCATACGTCAGTCACCCTATGCCAACTGTGCAGCGGGCCGCCATGCGCCAACGCTCCGCGGGCAGATCGCAGCAGACCAGCCGTCCGGGTCGGCAAAGAAGGCTAATAGCCCCTCCTCCAATCATATCGAGGCGAAATGAGGCATCATCACGGCGTCGACAGCCTCGGTCGTCATACCACCGCTCCACTGGCCTCAGCAGTGTTGTTGCCACGCTGCAACAACTACAGCGACTGCTAGGCTAATATTCGCCTAGGTGGCAAGGATGGCTAGATGAGTTAGCGCCCCCCTCAACACACGTCCTTGGACGATAATACACGACACCACACATGAAGACACCACACACGAATATATCACACATGAAGACAAAACAAATGACAACATCATACAGTTATGCCGTTATACAGCGTGTTCACCACTCAGCAGCCCTTAAAAGGATCAGCAGTAACGAGCAACGGCCCTTTTTTCGTCTCCCGTTCATAGTTCTCCGGCGGTTCGTAGCAGTGAAGCGAGTGCTGACGACGTGTTTTTGTTACTAAGAACTCAAAGTGGATTTTTTTCTACAAACTGAATTCAGAGATTTTTGCCTAAATACATTCAAAGCGGGCTTTTGCTAAAAGCAATCAAGTGTTTCTTTTTGCATACAATAAATTAAAAGATTATTTGCAAAATACATTAAAGTGGTTTTTTTCTATAAATTAAATTCAAGTGGTTTGCTAAAGTAGTACAACTGATTTTTTACTAAATAAATTCAAGGTGGTTAACTGAGGTCAATAGGAAGTTTAGTGGAATAACTTTAAAGTGCTCTATTGAAGTAATCAAAAGTGTTTTACGGAAATCTGACGTGTTGAGTGAAAACAAGTCAAAGGTGTTTAATTAAAGTAATTTGACGGAAGGATCCTCGAAATCGGTGCAGTGAACGGTGGGGAAACAAGTGTGAAACAGCCAACCGCAGCAAGTGTCGTGGAAGCCGAATAAGTGAGTAAACAGTGTCAATTAAATGTAAAGTGACGAAGTTTTGATAAAAAATATTATTTCTTACCGAAGTTAGAAGTTCGCGATTAACGTTAACATAGCCTTTTAAACTAACAATTGCTGGATTCATTTCTATGGCAAATATGAATAAATCAATTTCACTCTTTGCTTTTCTATTAATCTGTCGAACATCAATTTTAAGCAACACATTTTGAATGCCCTTAGCCACACAGAGAGTAGCATTATGGGAACAGTCGCAAAAAATAAATAGAAGGATTGAGCAATATAACCCATCAACAATCAAACCAAATTCCTTATATGAATCTCGCGATAAATTTGTGTGATCGAAAATTTCAGCAAAAGCCCCATAGACTGCTATTACAATGTTGACAAATCTGCAAAGAGAAAAAAAGTTGTTACAATATCATTGCAAATAATAATGGTAAAGAAGTAAAAGGTCAAATTGTACCAGACACACGAATAAATGTTACTTAAGGTTAATTTCTGCTCTCATAATTTCATCTAATTTTTATAATAAAATTTCGTCTGGCCAAATAAATATTACTCATGCATTTTTATTATTAATAGAAGTAACAAGTAAGGAAGAGATAAGTTAAGGTGCAACCGAACATTTTATACTCTTGTAATGTGTATGTTGTAAAACCAATCATATAGAGTAAAGTCAGCCGGATGTTCGAAAATCCTCAAATTAGTTATATGGGGGGTAAGTCAAGTTTTCGCTCAAACTTATCTATACAAAATATATGTAGAACGTTGAGCTACGTGCCGAAATTCGAAAGAGATGTACAAACGTCCGCCGATGTTTACTGATCGAAATTCGTGGTCGAAAAGGGCGTCCGCTTCCAGGACGAAGCTTTTTGCTCGTTGGGCGGTGGTGGATTAGTAGCTGCGTGTATTGGTGAGTGTGTGGTGTTTTCTACTGCTTCCAATGGATCTGTGGTGTGTGGGGAAACTGCTGTCTTCATGTGTGGTGTATGTGCCAGTGTTGCTTATGAGTGGTGTGTTGTGTGGTGTAGTGGCGCGTGAGGGCGGGAAACTTACCTCATTTAGCCATCCCGGCCCCCCTAGGCGAATGTTCAGCGTAGCAATCGCTGAAGCTGCTGCAACGTTGCCACAACGCCAGGACAGAGCACACTGATGGCCGATTGCATTGTTGGCGTTGAAGGCTGACTATTTTCTGAATCCATATTTGCTTTATTTCGTTTGTCGAGCTCGTAATAATCTACCCATTATTTATGATTTATCATATTTGCGGTTTATTTCGGTTTTGTTTATTAGACGGATGTTTCAATTTCTACGTTTCGGTATTATTGTACGGATTATTTATTATGCGCGTATTAGGACAAAATCTCTAAGCTTTGGCGCCTTTTCGAGACCTTTCCAGCGGTACGTTTTATGAAGGTCCTTTATATACTTCTCCTTCCATCGGCGGCTGAAATCATAATGGAGAATTTTAATTCTTTCTCATCTCTTTTGTAAGGAAAGCGACTCCACGCCTGACTCAGGTATGGCCAAAATGGGTGCTCCTTTTAGAGAGTGCCCTGGTGTAAGAGCTGTTAGATCTAAGGGATTTTGCGAGAGTGTCGTTAATGGCCGTGAATAGAGAACGGCTTCAGTACGAATTAATAATGTTGTAAATTCTTCAAAATTAAATTTGTAGGTTCCAGCTACTTTTTTAAAAAGGGATTTTTACCGCTGATTGCCATTAACCACCCATATGAGGAACGCTTGGAGGGATGAACTGCCAGTTAATGCCTTGGGGCGCGTACTTTTCTACAATCTCAGGTGAAACTTGTTTGATAAAGTCCACAAACTGTTTTTCAGTGGCTCTTTGAGCCCCTATAAATGTCTTGCCATTGTCGCTCATGAGTTTTGACGGAAAACCACGTCATCCGACGAAACGAGCAAATGCCGCGAGAAAATCCTCTTTTGTCAGATTGGTACATAGCTCGAGGTGTACTGCTTTTGTCCACGTAGCCTTTCATTAGTGTGGGAGACCTTAGCATGGACGCCTTTATTTAAAAAGGCCCAGCAAAATCGACACCTGTGATAGTGAAAAGCAGAGCAAAGTTGAAGCGTTCCGGTGGAAGTGCTGCCATAATCTGCGTTCGCACCCTTTGCTTATGCATAGTGCAGATCTTGCATGAAAAAATGCATTTTTTTATTTTTGGCTTAAGTCTTTGGATCAGTGTTGTCCAACGTAACTGTGTGCACGTTATGCTTGTTTTGGTTATTAGCGTACATCCGGAAAGCTACAAGCAGACAACACGAATACGGAACAGTGCGTACAAATAAATAAACGTACTTTTTAACAAGTAAGGAAGGGCTAAGTTCGGGTGTCACCGAACATTTTATACTCTCGAATTATAAAGTGATAATCGAGATTTCATTATCCGTCATTTACATATTTTTCAAATACCGTATTTGTGTAAAGTTTTATTCCGCTATCTGCATTGGTTCCTAATGTATGTATTATACAGAGAAGGCATCAGATGGAATTCAAAATAGCGTTATATTGGAAGAAGACGTGGTTGTTAACCGATTTCACGCATAGTTCGTACATGTCATCAGGGTGTTAAGAAAATATTATATACCGAATTTCATTGAAATCGGTGGAGTAATTCCCGAGATATGGGTTTTGGTCCATAAGGGGGCGACGCCACGCCCATTTTCTATTTAAAAAAAAGCCTGGGTGCAGCTTCTTTCTGCCATTTCTTCCGTAAAATTTAGTGTTTCTGACGTTTTTTTTTAGTCGGTTAACGCACTTTTAGTGATTTTCAACATAACCTTTGTATGGGAGGTGGGCGAGGTTATTATCCGATTTCTTCCATTTTTGAACTGTATATGGAAATGCCTGAAGGAAACGACTCTATAGAGTTTGGTTGACATAGCTATAGTAGTTTCCGAGATATGTACTAAAAACTTAGTAGGGGGCGGGGCCACGCCCACTTTTCCAAAAAACTTACGTCCAAATATGCTCCTTCCTAATGCGATCCTGCGTGCCTTTAATATCTTTATTTATGGCTTAGTTATGACACTTTATAGGTTTTCGGTTTTCGCCATTTTGTAGGCGTGGCAGTGGGCCGATTTTGCCCATCTTCGAACTTAACCTTCTTATGGAGCCAGGAAATACGTGTACCAAGTTTCATCATGATATCTCAATTTTTACTCAAGTTACAGCTTGCACGGACGGACGGAAGGACAGACGGACGGACGGACAGACAGACATCCGGATTTCAATTCTACTCGTCATCCTGATCACTTTGGTATATATAACCCTATATCTGACTCTTTTAGTTTTAACAACCGTTATGTGAACAAAACTATAATACTCTCCTTAGCAACTTCGTTGCGAGAGTATAAAAATGACGGTCAACTAAATTATCCATATTTATTTCTTTATTATATTGCTTAATTCTAATGAGATCAGAAATGTGATTGTTTGATAGTAGATTTCTATATTTGCTTTGAATATGCTTTAAAAAAAAATGCCACTCCGCAACTAAGTATATGTTGATCCGAACATTGAAAATATTTTTAAAATTTCATCTTTCGCTAGTGGATACTTTTTTTCATCAATCATTTTCCATAAATCAATACCGGAGTCAATAAGTAACGAAAAATCTAATCGCATTTCTCTGATTTCTTTTTGAAGTAACGGATCAAAGGTGGCAACATCACATGTCAATGGATTATCAATGCGGGATATAATTTGGCTATAGTATTCTAATTTATTTGTGATTACTATACTCTGCAAGTGATGATAGGTTTGGCATACTTATTAAATTGTTACTGTTGATTTGATGGGTTAAATTCTTTAATATTTCTTGAAATGTTGTTATTGTTTTATGTAAATTGAAAATTAGTTTATTGTAGCCCTGCAATGTCAGATTTAATTGATTAAGTATTTTTGTGATGACGCACAGAAAACCTAGATTTGTAATAGAAAATGATTTCTATTATGCATCAAATTACAAAACGTTTCATGAAATATGTTTAAATTTCGCATTTTCTTTGATTTTTATTGTTTTAAATTTTTATTAACGATCTTGAACGGCGGCAACAAATTTCTCCGTTCACATATATTTTGGTATAATTTCAATCTGGTCGTTCCAGTCATTCCAATTGCAAAACGTCAAAACCTACCCAATCCAGTCAACTGTCAAGGTGAGCGGCTCTCACATTTCCAGTGACAGGAGAGTTGGGCATCCCATTATTCCTGAATTCTAGCGTCAACTGATCGCAAAATTCTGCTTTGCTTGCCTACGAAGTTAAATACTGTAGCACAATCGTGGTTTCACAGACACTTGTCGCGACATGTTGGTGTGAGGTGTCTGGCTTGCTATACAACTGTCCGTGCGCTATAGTGCTCAGTATATACAGCAGTGGTCGGCATTTCTTAGCACAATTGTGCAAACTAACTTCACAAGTACGCTTACGCTCTATCGTTCAGTCGTTGTCGAGACAGCAACGAATTAACATCATGCATTATTATAGCGCAAAACCCAATATTTGCCCTGCGAGAAATATTTTATGATTCTAAATGCCTTTGGTGCCATGCAATGCCTTTTATGTTCCAAGTCTTTTAAAGATAATAGGGAATATATCCTTAAAATACATTTTGTTAATTTTCATAATACTATTAATTATTTAAATTAGATGCTTAGTTTTAATTCCAATTTCTCACTGGGCTACTTTTTTTTCGTGCTCACCAACACACTGACAGATCCTCTCATGCCGACCACTGATATACAGTAATAAAACTTTTGCATATCTGTTCAACTTTATTGGGAAATTAGTTGTTGTTTAATGTTAAATCAGTTGTTTTTTTTGTGCAATTTTTAAACACGCTTCAAGTATTTCCAAATTTTTGCATGCAGTAAGATACAATCCTGCGTGGTAATTTGTCGTTTGACATATACAAATTGACAACTCGTTAGCCGTTATAGGAAAACATCAATTGGAAATTGAGTTTGAAATGAAACATATGTCGAAGTTTTTAATAAGAATACATATTAGTGTTAATAATAAAGTTTATATTAAAAATTGTAGAGCCTTTTTATTGCTGCGAAAATTCACAACCCGACGTTTTAAAATACTTTTTATAAGAATTAGAACACATTTTTCTTTAAGAATTTTTAATAGGCAGGCAGCCAGCCCTCATTTTCGGCACATCAAATTTTTGAGCATTTCACATAGGTAACTACCTCCCCCTTCTAAAAGTTAGCTTCTGTATTTTAATATATTTAATAGAGTTGTAGGATTTTGGATGCATCTATTGTGAGAGCTTAAAAATCTTTATTAATTATTATTTTATTTTGTGCAATATTTTTATTTAAATTTTTATGTAAATTATTAATTATGTTTATTTTAAGTTGATAAGGTGAAAATAGGCCTACCGGAGAACCGAACACCTAAAAAAAGTCTGTAACGCGCTTCATTGCAAACCTCTGGGGTGGTGTGGAAAATGCAAAACTTAAATATTCAAAAATAAATTATCAAAAATAGTATACGGATGAGAATTATATCGATGTATTAAAAATTCAGCTTCAAATGCCTAAATATCTTCTTTCCAAATTAAAATTATTGGTAATAATATTTCAAAAACTTACGAATACAAACTGTTTTATGTTTTCTGTCTGTCAATTAAAACAAATACATTCAGAAGAAAAACTCACCACCGAGAAATCGAAGAACAGGGCTGCTTTTTATTAGTAAGAACTCACTACATAAAGAATATCTGACTATCAGTAAATGATATTTTTATGGGCGAAACATGACACACTATGGCGTTTACATCAAATATTAGTAAATATATGTCATTAATAAATAATTTCTTTTATATTAAGCAACAATATTTATAGTTTTTGTTATTTAATACAATAAATTTGCTAAGTATTTACTGCCTCAATATATACAGCACTGCGTTGCTACCTCTGAAAATCCAAGATGGCCGCTATTCACCCCTCAGAAAGCTACCACGAAAAGGTTATCTACTGTATATACTGTGCCGTGGACAACGCTGCTTTGGTTATAAAACTCTTGGCGGAGTATTTTGTTGCATGAGGCGGTGCTCTGCGCTTAATAATAGTACGTGGACAATTGAGATATAATGTGGCAAGTTGCGATCATATAACAATGGATGACGTTCGTTATACGTTAAGTGGTGAACACATAGAGCGCGACAGACTGCAGCAGCACGACAGTGAACTGAAAACGTCGTTGTTCATCTTACTACATGTACATTTTGAGAAGCAACAACACAATGGCCGGCATGTACACAAAACTACGCAGTTGTCCATTTTGCATGTACACAATTTCGTGTAAATGGCCATACCTAATTCCTTTCACTTCAATGAAATTTTAATATTTTGTTCAAAAAATAAGTAAATAGGTAAATATTTATGCTTTAAATTATCAATTGTTATTACACATGAT
>NW_026093102.1:0-6207 GCF_024586455.1 Bactrocera neohumeralis | reverse complement strand
AAACCCCTCCCTCTGCATTTTAGTGATACCCGTTGCTATCATGGTGCAGCAGTAGTATTTTGGATACGCGGGACAAGTGAGCATAGGACCGAGACACAAATGACAAGAAGGAAGCGGTAGCCAAGATCATGCAAGCGGCCGCGGACGGCCTCGATTTAAAAGGGTGGCAGTTATCACATTTGTCTGCTAGTCTGCACACTGTATCGTTCTTAGAGCTACTCCACACCAGACAGTAAGCGGTATAGTCCGCGTCAGTGTTTTCTCATCAGCTGGCAATTCTTCGCTACTCCAATATCAGCGCGGTAGCAGCGATTCACCTGTTGTCTAAACGACAACAACAACAGCAGGTGCAGCTAGACAACAACAAAAGTATCAGGTGCAGTAACAGCAGAATTGCCGAAATTGTACCAAGCATAGGGAATCATACAGGGGCTATATTTTTAAGTTTAAGTCTTAGCCAGATTTTAAGAAGAGCACAAAGTGCTTAATAAAAATTATCAAATTACAAAAATGGAAGTTAGAACTATTTCCTGACAACAGCCCGTAAGACTTTAGAAATAAATTTTTATTTCCTGGACAACAGCCGTAGGACTGGAGAAATAATTTATATCGTCAAATGAGGAAGTTTCCATGCAAGCATTTACCTGATCATTCCTTTTGTAAGGCAGCTATATACTATTGTGAGCCGATCTGAACAATTTTTTCGTATATTACATTATTATCTTAGAAAATAACCTGTGCCAACTTTTGTGAAGATACATTGTCAAATGTGAAAGTTTTCCATACAAGAACTTGATTCTGATCGTTCAGTTTGTATGGCAGCTATATGCTATAGTGAGCCGATCTGAACAATTTTTTTGGAGATTATGTTATTACCTTAAGCAGTAAGCCACGTCAAATTTCGTGAAGATACCATGCCAAATGTGAAAGTTTTCAATACAAGAACTTGATTTCGATCGTTCAGTTTGTATGGCAGCTATATGTTATAGCAGTACGATATCGGCAGTTCCGACAAATGAACAGCTTTTTGAAGAGAAAATGACGTTTGCAAGATTTCAAAACGATATCGGGGATATGAGGGACTAGTTCGTATATAGTATATACAGACAGACGGACGGACGGATAGACAGACAGACGTACATGGCTAAATCGACTCAGCTCAACATACTGATAATTTATATACATATTTTATAGGGACTCCGACGATTCCTTCTGGGTGTTACAAACTTCGTGAAAAACTTAATATATCCTGTTCAGGGTATAAAGAAGTCATCCACCAAAACATAGTACTGAGACTTGTCAAAGCGCGTTGGTATTGCAGATGTACTAATATAGAGAGAACGTAAACTCGGTTAACACAGAAATATTAAAAATTGCAGCAGCAAATAATGCAAACGAAGAATTAGCCATGTTAACTTCCAGAGAATGACCACCAACACAATTCAAACGCCTTAAGCGCAGCGATCTTTCAAATTAGCCAATATTCGCAGAGTACTTTCGTAATTTTGAAAATGACAGTACGTTTAAATCATACCTGTTGCTTTCTTTGTGCGAACTAGTTGCAATGTAATGAAAAATAATACAAAAAGCTTTGGCTAGTGTTTCCCTTGATATCGGCGAGCAACGTTTTCTCAAAAGCGTTTCGTCCCACAATTGCCGGAGCTTAGAGAGTCCGTAGGTGCTTATCATATTCGCCAAGACACTGTCACCGTAGTCGCAGACCTGCACAACATGGCGTCGTCCATCCATTGATTCTTTACTTATATACTGGAAAGTGCAAAAGTCATATTGATTTTTTAATTTTATCTGTTAAGTAGGCATGGTTTTCGACAGATTTCGCCATTTTCATACCGTAATATAAGAACAGAGAACGTTTATAATAGAGAAGATTCACGGCGCGAAGAACGTAAAAATATTTTTGGCTAACTCGGTCGAGATGGAGCAGTTTCACCACTGCCAGCCCGGCAGCAGAAATTTTAACATTTTCGGAACAGAGCTGAGCGTGGAATAAAAATTATGCTCAGTTAATGTAAAAATAAAGAATATTTTTTAATTATTTTTGTATAAGATGTATTCATACTTACATATTTATATAACAAACTATCATAATATTATTTAAAAAATGAAATATATTACAATAGTGATAAATGAACATTAATCGTATAATTTATCATTCAAAACTTACTTTACTGAATAATCTTGTAACAAATAGATACATATGTACATATGTATCTCTATTAGTACTTTGGGAATCACTAAATTGTCTAAATGGTTATCACGCACATTTGAAATGAAAACACCTTATCACTTAAGTGTGTAGTATAAAATATAGTTTATTTAAGAAGAATTTAACTTTATACAAAGGTTCCTTTTCTTAAAATTAAATATCTCAATTATTTAGGCAACCAATGCAGCGTATGTATGTAGATAGCGCGCCAGATAACTTGCGGTCGAAGTTCAAAACTGTGGCGTGCAAGATAGGTGTTTCAAACGGAAAAACTTGGTGATCGAATAGTATGTACATATACAGCGAATGCTGGTAGCGAATGTGAGCACCGATGCGTGTAACGATGCATGAAATAAGAAATCTGCCATCCCGTTGTCCATCTTTTTGTTGAGTGGGTTGTACAGGTGTGGTGATGTTCTCAATTGTGTGTGATGTAGCGTCATGAGCTGTGGTGAATTAGGCTGTCCAGTTAGGGTGCACCAGTTTTTCCGTTAAAGTGGTGGATGCTTATTAACTCATTTAACTCTATTTAAACATCCTGCGCCAATATTTTGGCTAGTATTGTGTATGTATATGCGATGGAATGTAAATATGTTTATCGGCGTACTGCTAGTAGAGTACTCAGTAAATGCAGAAAATGGCTTTTGGGTTTAATCATATTTTACTATGTATGTATTTGCTTTTACGTTCATACGATAGAAAAACTATATATTGCGCATTTACTATATAAAGCGGTTGTTTCTTTGATACGAGTAGTTATTATGCTGATCATTTATTACTTACTTTTTATGGATGGAAGGATAGTATCTCCACCACTGGCTCATATAAGGCCAGAATGGGTACTCTTTAGCCCTGGATTAGGAAATTAGAGACTTGCGAGGGAGGTGCCGTGAATAGAGAACGACTTCGGTTCGTGGAGTAGATAATTATGCTTTGTATAGCTGATTCCCATAACCCACCCATATGAGAAGCGATTGATAGATGCGATAGGAGCGACCTTTACCGTTTGTAAGTGTAAGGTGCGACACTGTATCACATTGGGAGTTGGTGATCCCTTAACTTGCCTTTGTAATTTTTTTATTTCGAAAATTTATGAAAAGTATCAACTTTGATACAACTGTGTTATATTTTATGTTTTAGTGCTCTAGGGATTTCTTCAGAATTGTTTTTTTTTTTGTCATTATTTGCGAGTTTCCTCTGGGGCCGAAAAGTTGTATGTGCTTTTAATAATTTGGATTGTCAGAGGTAATCTTGACCTTTTTTTATACCAATTTGTGAGTATTGGATAATTGTGGCTGGATAATTGTAGTCGTACGACGTACCGGCCAATATTTGATCTAGTGGCTTTCGAAAGTCCTCACAATACTGATCTCCTTTAGTTTTGTTTAATATTCGGGGAAGTTTCCCTATCTCTTAAAATTTTCTTAATTGTGAATTAAGGCACGGATTTGAATTTTTCTTAACTTGAGTTGGTGTGGTGATAACTAGTCCACTTTGTGTTTGGCTGTGCAGCGTTTGAGCATTTTGTGCCTTTGAGCAACATGATGTCTCTTGGAAATTTTTGAATTTTGGATTTCGGGATTTGCTTTTGCAATTAAACCCATGGTTCTTTTTGTATAAGCGTTTCTTTGGGATGAAATGGGATATGTGCTGTAATTAAGCATCGTATGGTGTCTTTTTGTGACAATGTAAGCAATTAAATTTGCTTTTGCAACTTTTAAGACAAGCAGTTTGGGAAAGTCTTTTGATCTGGCAAGGTTGTTCCTTTCGTTAATGTTTAATTTTTTAAACGCAAATTCTTAGCTTATGCCCTTTCGTTTTGTAACTGAGGTGATACAATTTTGAACATGTCCCGGAAGGATGGAAATTCTTCATAACCTCCGTGAAAGGTTTCTGTGTCACATGCGGGCACCTCGAGTTGATGTCTGAACTTGCCTTCTGACTGTCTTTTGTGGCAGCTCTACTCTGTGAGGAGTAGGTGCAATTGTTTGAATGAGCTTTTAGTTGATCGTAAATCATAGCTTTTGTTTCTTCGTACTGGTCCAAGCAGTTTTCGTATATTGCGGTAGCAGATAATTTAAAGGTTGGTGGTAGATCTGAATCGTCAGAGTCTACAATGGGACGGGTTATTTTTTTAATTTTATTTAATTTTTATATGCTTTGCTTTCAAACCGCTATATTAATTTCAAGTATTTTCTATATAGGTATATAGGCACACCCGAATAATTGGCTTGTATGTACTTGTTTTTGTGCAATTGAGAGCTCGTCGAAGATATCAATATGCTTTTGTACATGCACGAATTGTTTAAAAGCTAATGATTTTATGCTTATGTTTTTGTTCTTAAGCAATTGAGCGCTCGTTAAAGAGATCAATTCGCTATTTGTTCGTAAGTATGCTCGGAAATGTTTGTGCTAATACATGTCTGTTTAATTTCTATTTTTTTTTTTTTGTGCAATCCTGCTTGTTTTTGTTTAAAAAAGGAACAAGAGGTATTGCGAACCAATGTGTGCTGGATTATACAAATGTATGTGGTTATGTATAGGAATGTTCGAACTTTGCATATATGTATGTATGTTTGTTTTTGTTTCTCTTTTCGTTTTTGATTTATGCAACCTGCTTGTTCTTGTTAAAACAAAAGCGGTGTTTATGCGACTTCATGGCATCTCCCCCCTCAACACAAAATTCATCACACCACACAACATTCACTTTCAACTGAAACGATTCGGACACGAACATAACGACACATGCGATTATTGCGGAGGCGATACGGTCGAAAATGTAAACACACATTCTTCTATTGCCCGAAATATTATCATGAGAGGCAACACTTAAAAAATGCGTTCGGTGTAGACCCAACTCCTGATAACTTGGTAAACCAAGTGGTCGAATCAGTGGAGAAGTGGAAAGCTGCTTGGAAGTGGCAGCCAGGATTGAAATCTCAACGTGCTACCGAACAACGGCGGAGAAGAGAGCTGTTAAATGTAACGAACAACCAACAACCAAACACACTAACATTGACGTAACGGGAGGGGTTGGCGACGAACAATGTACAAGGGGTTAGGACCAACAGAGGGGGTCAAGCAAGTGCAACTTGTAACTGAATGCATTTTGACCATTACAAACGCATGAGTGTCACTCAACCATCCTCCCGACGTAATACTTGACGGTGGTACCGGGGAACGGTACAGGACGGTAGGGAGATTTAGTTCGGGATTAAAGTTCCACACTGACATGGGTCCAGGCTTCCGATGCTTCCTCCTAGTAAAAAACAAAACTCACAACATTCAGCACAAACCTACATCATCGCCACCACGCAACCCCGCAACAAAACCAACCACACTACACACACATCATCATTATTTTCACCACCCAACCGATCAAAACGGATTGGTTAGATCGGGGTGGCCCTAATTCGATGTCTACGCCCGAAAAATATACACACGTCTCGCCAGCTCTTCAACGGTTGATCCGCGTTCAGTTAATTTGTGGTCCAAAATTTGGAAATTTTTACGGGTGTGTGTGGTTGTGCACTGGCAGGAGCAGCAGTGAATACAGTACAAATAAAAGAAAAATTATATTTACTAAAAATATAAAATATTGTGAAAAGGAAAATGTATATATTAACTAAAAATATAAAATATTGTGAACCAAATTTAAGTGCATCGATTGAATTTTTGCCCGGAAATATAAGTGGTTGAACTTTTACCTTTTCCCTTTAACTTATAAATCTTTCATTTAAACGCAAGCAAAAAGGTATACATTACCACAGCAAAGCGTAAGTATTCCCCCACATCACCAGTGAAATTAAATGAAGTAAACAAAGGGATTGCCAAAGAAGTTAGTAAGCATTTGAATTTATTATGTTTTTGGATTATTGAGCCGTATAATTTTGCCGTGAGTTAAAAAGATTACTAAATTCGAAGTGAAATTAATACGCTCTCTTAGATTTGTAGGGTATATTCCAATGTTTAGTATGCCT
>NW_026093101.1:0-6362 GCF_024586455.1 Bactrocera neohumeralis | reverse complement strand
GACCCAAGGGGAACCCTTAAGGGCCCCCAAAAATAGGGAAGAAGAGTTCCTCTCGATAGGAGCCCAAGAGGATTTTCCGTATGTAATAATGGTGACCCAGCACAGAATAAGCTTCCGCGAGGCCCAGCTATTCAGTAGTAGAACGCAAGAGGATATAGGAGCACCGAGACATTCTACCGATAGTAGAGTTGCAGAGTGCCTTTTCTTGCTAGCTTATCAGCTTTAAAGTTTCCACACCGCTGTGGCCTACCACCTATACCAGTTTTATCACAAAGACACTCGATGCTATTGACAGCGTTGTTAGGCAATCTTTGACCAGCCCTGAACACACTTTTAATGAGTTCAAGGCTAATATCGCCGCTCTGCTATCGGTCACTTCTCTGAAGGAAGCCACACTCCGCAACAGTAAATCTACTACTATCTCAATGACTGGTTTAGCGACTCCATGATCCAAGTGATCCGATATGATGTTAAAGTGAGTGATAATTTCCGAGTCCTCCACCACGTTCTATGCAGACACATTCACGGTTTTATTTGGGTTGATGGCGATACCATTTACGACTACCCAATTCGTTCCGACACTTAGATATCCCTGCGTCCATCGTAAACAGTACTCGGGAACTTTTCTTTGATCATAAGCGCTACATCGTCTGCATAGGAAATCACCCCGCAGCCATTACTCAATATTACCGGAGTAGTTTGATAATAGGTGCCGTTTACAATTCAAAAGACTTTCTTATGCTTTCTAATAGACATCATCTATGCAATAGCTTATTAGTAATTGAAGTATCAATCGAGCAGTCAATAGACACAGTACCAAATACTTACACTATATAAATGGAATACTCATAGAACTCAGTTTATAAATATACATACCCCCTATAAAAGTTTGATCAATTTAAAGTTGTTTCGCCCACAAGCTGATATGGAATACTAAATAATACCAGTAGCTGCGGGTTGCCTGAATATAAACACTATCTCTAGGGTAACAGCGTACTTCTCCAAGGGTTCAAAATTCATCATCCAGAACTTTCGCTGAGACTTAAAGCTTAAGTAAAATAGATTTTAAAGTAATGTGAATTAAGCTTAGAAGATACTATACATACAAGTATATCAAATATAATTGGTAGTTTTTTGTAAATTAATTTTAGGCGCGAGTACTGAATTTCAATCAGCCAACTACTATTAACTTTTACTTCCCTTTGGAAGTCACTGAACGAATATAAAAGGCTTCCTGCTATATAAAATTAATATTGGTAGTTATCGCAATATAATTTTACGAGAAAATACTGAATTTCATTCAGCCTAAGCCTGCTTATTTGTAATTCTGGAGTGATTAAAGAAATTTTACTTCCAAAACTTACCCTAAGACTTTCAGTTTGAGTAAAATTGTTTGAAAAGATATTGTATTGGGTGGAAAACATTGGTTATTTCGAGCAATAGATAGCACTGAGGAGGATGGAGTCATGTGTAGAAGTTCACGCAAGTGAGGAAAGTTCTCTGATCGCCATTCACTTGGGAGTGGCCAGAAACGATTCTTTTACACATGGCTCAAGCAGCTCACTACTTCCGGTCTTTGACCAAGTATCCTCTGGGTAGCCTAAGAACATCCGTTCGAAGGCGAGCTAAAGTGAGAAGGCGAAACATTCCCTACAAGGGTTGTGCGCTGGCTTTGGGACCCGCCACGTAAAAAACACCCCCAGTGAAGAGCTACAACCAGCCTCGGATGAGAGACCCCCCTTTTGATGACGACCATGGCAAACGAAATAAGGACTACGAATTGAGGGCATGCACCTGGAATGTCCGGTCCCTTAATTGGGAAGGTGCCGCTGCCCAGCTGGTTGATGTCCTCGTAAAGACAAAGGCTGACATCACCGCCGTCCAAGAAATGCGATGGACGGGACAAGGACAGAGACGAGTATGTCCTTGTGACATTTACTACAGTGGCCATATAAAGGAGCGCAAGTTTGGTGTAGGGTTCGTGGTGGGAGAGAGACTCCGTCGCCGAGTACTATCATTCACTGCGGTGAATGAACGTCTAGCCACAATCCGCATCAAAGCGAGGTTCTTCAACATATCGCTGATTTGCGCCCACGCCCCGACGGAAGAGAAGGACGATGTGACCAAAGATGCCTTCTATGAGCGCTTGGAGCGCGCTTATGAGAGCTGCCCCCGCCACGATGTCAAAATCGTGCTTGGCGACTTTAACGCCAGGGTGGGCAAAGAAGGTATATTTGGCACTACGGTCGGTAAATTCAGCCTCCACGACGAAACATCCCCAAATGGGTTGAGGCTGATTGACTTCGCCGGGGCCCGAAATATGGTTATCTGTAGTACTAGATTCCAGCATAAGAAGATTCATCAAGCTACCTGGCTGTCTCCGGATCGAAAAACTACCAACCAGATCGATCATGTTGTGATAGACGGAAGACACGTCTCCAGTGTTTTAGATGTGCGTGCGCTCCGAGGTCCTAACATCGACTCGGACCACTATCTTGTTGCAGCTAAGATTCGCACCCGCCTCTGTGCAGCAAAAAACGCGCGCCACCAAACACAAGGAAGGTTCGACGTCGAGAAGCTGCAATCACAACAGACAGCCGAACGATTTTCTACTCGGCTTGCACTCCTGCTCTCTGAGAGCACTCGTCAACAACTCGGTATAAGGGAACTGTGGGACGGCATTTCAAACTCCTTACGTACAGCTGCAACCGAAACCATTGGTTTTCGGAAAGTGCAAAAGAACAGCTGGTACGATGAGGAGTGCCGTGTCGCAGCGGAGAGAAAACAGGCTGCCTACCTCGCAACGTTACGATCCACCACTACACGTGCGGGATGGGATAGATACCGAGAGTTGAAGAGGGAAGCGAGACGCATTTATAGACAGAAGAAGAAAGAGGCTGAAATGCTTGAGTACGAAGAGCTTGATAAGCTGGCCGACAGGGGTAATGCTCGAAAATTCTACGAAAAAATGCGGCGGCTTACGGAAGGTTTCAAGACCGGAGCGTATTCCTGTAGAATCCCCAAAGGTGATCTAGTCACTGATGCCCAGAGCATACTTAACTTATGGAGGGAACACTTCTCCAGCCTGCTGAATGGCAGTGAACGCACAACACCAGGAGAAGGAGAACCCGATTCCCCAATCGATGACGATGGAGCAGACGTTCCATTACCCGACCATGAAGAAGTTCGAATAGCAATTGCCCGCCTGAAGAACAACAAAGCGGCAGGGGCCGACGGATTACCGGCCGAGCTATTCAAACACGGCGGCGAAGAACTGATAAGGTGCATGCATCAGCTTTTTTGTAAAATATGGTCGGACGAAAGCATGCCCAACGATTGGAATTTAAGTGTGCTATGCCCAATCCATAAAAAAGGAGACCCCACAATCTGCGCCAACTACCGTGGGATTAGCCTCCTCAACATCGCATATAAGGTTCTATCGAGCGTATTGTGTGAAAGATTAAAGCCCACCGTCAACAAACTGATTGGACCTTATCAGTGTGGCTTCAGACCTGGCAAATCAACAACCGACCAGATATTCACCATGCGCCAAATCTTGGAAAAGACCCGTGAAAGGAGAATCGACACACACCACCTCTTCGTCGATTTCAAAGCTGCTTTTGACAGCACGAAAAGGAGCTGCCTTTATGCCGCGATGTCTGAATTTGGTATCCCCGCAAAACTAATACGGCTGTGTAAACTGACGTTGAGTAACACCAAAAGCTCCGTCAGGATCGGGAAGGACCTCTCCGAGCCGTTCGATACCAAACGAGGTTTCAGACAAGGCGATTCCCTATCGTGCGACTTTTTCAACCTGCTTTTGGAGAAAATAGTTCGAGCCGCAGAACTAAATAGAGAAGGTACCATCTTCTATAAGAGTGTACAGCTGTTGGCGTATGCCGATGATATTGATATCATCGGCCTCAACACCCGCGCCGTTAGTTCTGCTTTCTCCAGGCTGGACAAGGAAGCACAGAAAATGGGTCTGGCAGTGAACGAGGGCAAGACGAAATATCTCCTGTCATCAAACAAACAGTCGTCGCATTCGCGACTTGGCACTCACGTCACTGTTGACAGTCATAACTTTGAAGTCGTAGATAATTTCGTCTATCTTGGAACCAGCGTAAACACCACCAACAATGTCAGCCTAGAAATCCAACGCAGGATAACTCTTGCCAACAGGTGCTACTTCGGACTGAGTAGGCAATTGAGAAGCAAAGTCCTCTCTCGACAAACAAAAACCAAACTCTATAAGTCACTCATAATTCCCGTCCTGCTGTATGGTGCAGAGTCTTGGACGATGTCAACAACGGATGAGTCGACGTTGCGAGTTTTCGAGAGAAAAGTTCTGCGAAAGATTTATGGTCCTTTGCGCGTTAGCCACGGCGAATACCGCATTCGATGGAACGATGAGCTGTACGAGATATACGACGACATCGACATAGTTCAGCGAATTAAAAGACAGCGGCTACGCTGGCTAGGTCATGTTGTCCGGATGGACGAAAACACTCCAGCTCTGAAAATATTCGACGCAGTACCCGCCGGGGGAAGCAGAGGAAGAGGAAGACCTCCACTCCGTTGGAAGGACCAAGTGGAGAAGGACCTGGCTTCGCTTGGAATATCCAATTGGCGCCACGTAGCGAGAAGAAGAAACGACTGGCGCGCTGTTGTTAACTCGGCTATAATCGCTTAAGCGGTTTCTACGCCAATTAAGAAGAAGAAGAAGATAGCACTGAGTTTCTTTGTATCGCTCTTTCTTGTGCCTCAGTTTCTCGGCAAGATGAGAAAGCCTCATTGAAGTTTAAATACTCGTATGATATACCCCCTTGCTATTATTAGATTTTGTAAGGCACTGAACAATCTTATACAACAAGCTCGTAATAAAATTTCGAGCTCAAATACTACATTTCATTCAGCCTACTTACACAATTTGTACTTCTCAGACGGCTTAACAAATTATTCTTTCAAAACTTGAAGCTTGACTGAATTGGCTTTGAAAGTACTTGGATAAAAAAATATGTAATTTATGTAACATTAACTATGTCGTCGAGTTTCTCTATCTCTATTTCGTGCTTCTTCACAGCATGAGAATGCCTCGTTGAAGGTGAAATACATCCCTTTCTGTATTTAGAAGTCACTGAACGAATCTTAAAGTGTTATATGTTTTCACTTGAATTAAAAATACTGACTTTCTCGTGTCTCGAAACTGATGCTTACAAGGTGCAGTTACAACTTTATATTTGTTTATGTGTATATAAGCGCCTGTAAGTATGTCTCAACGATTTTCTGTATACAATATTGTCCTCTTAATTTGACCCTTACGCGACCGCGCTGCTTCATACAAGCAATTTACAACAGACGCACACGTATTCGAAGCTATCGCTATCGTGTCGAAGAAGCTACAATTACGTTGACAGATAAAAAGAGCGAAATAAATAATCGCCGATTGCCTGTGGCAGTCAGCAGGACATGCAACATGGCCGAGAAAGCTCAGCGCCGCGACGAAAAATACACGAAATTGAGGAGCGTGTTGAAATGAGAGACACAGCGTGGCACTTAGCGCAAATGTTAATGCGAATGTGTGTATCAGGGTGTACGTGTGTGTGCCAGCATGCGTTCGCATGTGTACGTGTGCGTGACGGTGGATGTGTGTGTGTGTGTCGTACAAGCGCCTATAACCTGTTAGTATTACCTTTGTTCGCCTGTCATTTGCTTTGATCGATGCTGCATTGCTACCAGCCACTCCACACGACACTACCGCGCCTGCACTACAGTACTACGAGCAGCAGCTTTGTTGCGTACAACTGATAATGCCACAAATCCAAATTGATCTAAAAATTGCTGCATTTACGGTCCTTTTTTGCGTTGCACTCATCAGGGGGGAGCTGCCCCTGCGCTACCCAGCCGCCGACTGGCCGCCAGCGTCCTCGCATTACAAAAAGGTAATAAATTAAAAGAAAATACCAGCGTTCGTGACACAAGCAACGGCAGATGAAAGCTGGTAATTTTCTTCGAATTCTTACTCTGTTTCGCCCCGCGCTCTCTACGCTTAGCCCTTTAATTGTTCATATTTTTTTGGCTTCATTGTTGAGTGTATGTGTTGGTGCTGAAGAACAACAAAAACAACAATAGTGACAGTGGTGGCAATGTTTGTAACTGCACCATTTGTCGTTGGCCTTTCGCATTTGCGCATTTTAATTCTATATGGTCAATTCTTTTTCAATATTTTTGTTGTTATTGTGCCGACATCAATGCAGTCCATTTATAACTCTCGACGTGCCGCAAAAATACAAATATAAATACACCTCACACCCACAAAAAAAAGGTTTAAAAACGCAAAAACCCGGTTGGTTACCGGTTAC
>NW_026093100.1:0-5635 GCF_024586455.1 Bactrocera neohumeralis | reverse complement strand
CCCCAAAGGAAACGGGGGGGCAACATTGTGCAAACATCCACAGGGGCGAGACCAAACTCTTTTCTTCTTAGTATGGGGAGAAGAAGGAAAAATGCATTGTTCTCACCCCCGAGTTCCTTAAAAAGCAGAATTCCAAAAAAAAAACAGCTTTGTGTTGATTCAATTTTTTTTTTATTTATTTTGTTAAATTTAAAAGTTTTTGAAATAAAACCCAAATACCCAGGCAAAAGCCCGAAGATTCCTTTTGCTTTGCTCCTGGCAGTTTAAAAAGAATAAACCCCAAAGGGGGCTTTTTGGGGGGGTAAAAGATCGGGTTTTTTTTGTTTTTTTTTAATTTTATTGCGTTTTGCTTTCCCCACCACCATTCATCTTAGGCACTCCTTCAAGCGCTGCTTCACTTTGGGGCCCCGTTGCGTTCTCCTTGCGCCCGTCCTTTGTCGCCGCCCCCCTTTTGCTTAACTTGCGCGATTTTTTTATTTTTTAAAACGTCTTCGGTCTGCGCTGTCTGCTTGGGATTTTCGGGTTTTTAAAATTGATTGATTACGGGGACTTCGACACTCGGCGAAAAAAACCGTAAAATTTAAGGCTGAGGAGGGGGGATGCACATGCGGGGTTTGTCACCATCTACGGATTAAAGTCAGTTTTTGTTTTTTTTTCTTCAAATTTTAATTCGACGCATCCGAAAAAATACTTTTTTTCTTCAAAAAAGGGTAATAATTCAATTTTTATTTTTTCTGCAAATGGGTTTGTGCTTCTTTTAAATACTTAAAATCCTTAAAATCTGCTGTTTTTTTATGACTTCGTTTTTAATTTTTGTTGGAATTTAGGTTTTCCAACACATTTTTTCTACAAGACTAACGTATGTCTTTTTTCCATATTTTAATCCTTTGAGGACGGCAGCGAATTGATGAATGTGAAATTCCTTGATTTGAAATAAATTCGTTTTGCTACCAGTTATGACACCAGAATAATTTCTTAAATCAGTTATTTAAAGAGAAATTTCTTCGGAAGAAAAAAAAAACGTTTTTTTTCCCGGGAATATTCAACATTTCGAACCAAAAATTTTTTTTCACTGGTCGTTTTTTTACAGATTTTCTCTCTGAAGGGGAAAAAAAAATCCACAAGTTTATAACTCCAAACGAAAATCAGAACCAGTTTTGCCAGCGCTGCATTAACAAGGTTCCTGAATCTTGAGATATCGATAAAAAATTTCACTTTGGTATTTTTTCCCCCGAAAAGTTCACCCTCCGATATCCACCTTGTTTCTTACGTCGGGGCAATCTACGATCTTCGAAATATTATTCAAATTATCAGATCCCTGCGCTGTGAAAAAAACTGACCTATCTAAATGAAGAAAAATTTTTACCTTTTTTTCAAGAAAGCACCCGTAACGGTTTTATATTTTCGTGCAGCAATAACGGAAATCAAAATGCTAAAAAAATCAAATTGTACAGGTTTTTTCTTGAGATCCACCTTCACTTTTTAGGATCTTTTAGGGGGTTTGGGATCCACAAAACATTCCCTTCTATCAAAAGATTATTTTTTCCCTACCCGGGACCGTTTTCGCATTTACTTAGGGGGGGTTTCGAACCCCAAAAGGTCAATTTCTACCTCCTGCTTAATGCCAGATTTGTAGCCAGCATCAACGTATTTGGCTCCATCCTCTATTGGGAGTCCGCATCCATGTCTTTTTTAGAACGTAGAACATGTTCCACTACCCGCAATTATTTTCCAGTTTTCTGCTTGCTATCATTTTTCTACAATATTTCCCTGTACTTAGTTCTCCGAGTTTGCTTTCCACAGTTCTTCGTGCTTCTTTCCATCGGTGGCACTTGAAAAAGGTATGGTTTGCATCATCTAGCGGTTCATTTTTCTACAATATTTCCCGTACTTAGTTCTCTCGAGCTTGTTTTCCATAGTTCTTCGTGTGCTTCTTTCATCAAGGCACTGAAAAAGATAATAATTACCTACGGTTCATCTCCGTAATTACGCGCTGGGTTTTGGCCTTTCCCATGTTGTACAGGTATTTTCGGAAATACCCGTGACCGGACAGTATCTGTGTTACTCGTATGTAGTAATTTACCTCGCCGTGTTTTCTACTGTGGCACATCTCAATTTCTTTAATCACTGTGGCATTCCAACTTCCTTTGCTCTCCCTTGTCCACCGATCTTGCCAGAGTTCAAAAGTTTGCCTCCTCGCCTGTTGTCATGTGGCCATGCGAATTTTTACTCCGTCTTTCTTCCATAGCCAGAGTGGTCTTCTCTCCTTTGCGAGAAGGTCTATTGGGATGACGCTGCTTATCACTAGCACTACGGGTTCGGATACAGTGCGGTACGTCGAGGCAACCTTCGCTGCTGTCCTCGTACTTTAGCAAGCACTTTCCTGTGTTCTACCTTTAACGTATCGGCCCATATTTCACAATAGCACTGACTGTGTTGTGTCCTTGAGCAATTTCCTTCTGCTTGCAAGTGGGCCTCCGATGTTTGCCATTAGTCTTGATAACGACATGGTTATATTGGCTGACTTTTTTGCGGCATGTTGTATTTGAGCCCAGTAAGTCAATTTGCTGTCCATTCTTATTCCAAGGTATTTTAGGGTTTTCGTCGTTTGAATAGTTTCTGAATGAACTTGAATGTTTTACCACCAGCGGGATGTGTTTCCCTAGTGAGCAGGATTAGTTCTGTTTTTTCTGGGCCAGGGCTGGAGGCCGTGTGAGTCCAACCATGTTCAGGTGTTGCAGCATAACTTGCATCATTACGACCAGCAAAATGGTTGAACGTTGGTAGAATGCAATCTTCACTTCAAATCAAATTGTGAATTGACAGAAATGGCAAAGATTACTTAAACGAGTTGAAGTTCATCCACATAAACTTCACTAACCGGGAAGTGTTACGTATGTATATCCCCTTACGTATATAGGAAATGAAGTAACTGGGTACTTCACCTCAAAACATCTGGAATGACACATGCAAAGTTGAATTGGAAGGAGCATATACAAAAAAAGTTTCAGAACTAAAAGCAAAATACTACAAAATAAACTAGTTAACTTAAAGAAATCTCTTATCAACATCAACAAAAAGTCTTAGCCCCAATCAAACTTTTGGAACCTATTTTGGACATATGAAATTCAACTATGGATGCGCTACACCGTTATACATCAAAGCGGTGCAAAGATTCCAAAACAAAGATCTGCGAAAAATGTCACGTGGTACATACGCAATTCGGATATACTACATTATGATCTTCATTAAAAAATCGTTCGAAGTCATTCGCGAAACGGCATCGAAACATGCAAAAAGGTTACAAAATCATGTAAACACTGAAGCCCGACAAATACGAGTAAGAGAGACTAGAAATAGCAGGCGCAGACTGAAAAGAACCACGTTTCATGATCTATTAAGAATCTAAGAAAATAACAAATATCATAATATTTTAGTTAGTTTAAAAAAGAAAAAAGCTGGTTATTACAGCTTTGATTGTTTTTATTGAGCAAAATATCGCTTGTTAGTTTACATTTATCACTAGTTGCAATTTCAATGAAATGTAAAACCATCACTTTGTTTGTTTCAATACAAAAAACTGGAGTCGTCCGAGTCAACTTTGATTTTGAGAGTACATAACATATGTAACTGCAGAATGGAGCTTACAGATCAAGATGATTGTAGGAAATCAAGAGCAAGACGCCAGGCAAACAATTGAGCATCTCTTGTGCACTTCTCCCGCACTAGCAAGGCAACGCTTCAAGCATTTGGAGGGCCCACGGTATGGCACACTGGGTGAGGTATCGTTAGTCAGGTCACAGAATCTGTTGCAATTCTCGAAGTCTCCTGATAGACTTCGCAATGGCACTTCATCTGGTATGGCAAAGGGTCACAACTGGTATTTGCTCGTACAAAAGCTAATGTCAAATGTAGGTGGAGAGGTAAATAATTAGTCTGTAGTAATGTTGAATTTGTTAGCCTTAGTAGACTTTGCTTTGAGATGGTGCAGAGAGATGGGCGATGACAACATCTGATACGTTATGAGTTTTCGAGAGAAAAAGCTCTGCCGAATATTTATGATCATTGACATAGTTCGGCGAATTAAGAGACAGCTGCTCTGGAAACTACCATTATCTAATGAAATATACATTATGGATCTAAATGGAAACTCCTCTTAGCAACTATAGAGAAATTGTGTCCTTTGTGTACAAATTTATTCGTCATTGCCATTGATCTCCATAAAAACAATGCTGCCCTTGAAGCCTTGTTGGGCTTCATGATGCGCGTGGCATATGCCATTTCGGCTGCACACACATATGTTGGATTTATTTTTAGCCTGCCTTCAATATCAATATCAGCGTTTGTGCCAGATATCACTTGCAATAAATACCAAAATCCTCTTTCGCTCATATCAGCAGAGACGAAAAATCACAGCTTGAACTGTTTGGCCTGTTGAAAGGTAATCGAAACTCTCAAATATCTTTTTCGCACAACAACAATGTGCAAAGACCCGAAAAAAAACCATGTGCCAACAAAGAAAAACTTGGTTCAACGGCGCAAGCTACAAAGCACACACGATAAGCTGCCACAGTGTCACACCAAACGCCCGAAATGCACTTGAGCTCTTTATGTCAGGCTTGAAGTTGTTGTTTTTTTTTGTTGTTGCTGCTTTTGAACGGATTTTTATTGGCTTCGCGGTGGGCAACAGAAGTTGATGATGATGGAAAATTAAGCAGCGAAAGGCACAGCAGAAAAGTGGAGCAATAAAAGTGGAAACCCAAAGCATAGCACGGGTAGCGAGGACGATGCGGTGGTGACGCAACAGCTATAAAAATCAAGTTAACGTAACCGACTGACTGCCTTAACAAAGTATGTTCTAACGAAAAAATGGCAAACTGCTCGAATTAATCAGCATAAAAACCGACAACCGGTGACAACTGCTCGGGCTTCTCTTTGACATCGGGTTCACGGCGCGCAGCCAGCCGCTCCACTTCGAGCACGTATGAGTGTGTGGCATGCATAGCGCCTACGGTGCAAGTACAGAAGAGAACACACACATCGATGTAGTATTGCGAGTCCTGGCCGGCTGAGGGGGCAAAAGAGCCAGAAAAAAATAAATCGGCAGTGAAACCCTTAAAACCAAAAGCGCGTAAAAATCATTGGCGACAAGCGATGTGCAGCAGTGCATTAATCTGCATGAGAAAACAACAAAACTTTAACAGATTGAGCAAAATTAAAGAGCGCATAAAAATCGATAAAAACCCAACGCAGTTTTGCTCCATAAAATTCACTTGTTCTGCTGCGTCATTGCGCATGCGCTCAAGCACTTCGCATTGCCTGTTTAGCAAGCTGAAAAAGTCTGTTAAATACATACATATATCCAAGCTAACGCACGACTTTATTGAGCGATATAATGCTGCACGCTGACTTCTTCATATTACCCACTTATCTGTGTGCCGGTGAGCGGTCCGACTGATAAATGCAACCTGACGACGTTTACGCTTCGGCGTCTTTTCAATATACGCACTTGTCCATTTCAAGTGGCGAGTGACAGTTTCTTTGTTCTTAATTTATTTGTACAGGAGGTTCATGTGGTAGTGGCTTCTTAAAGTTTAAAAAAAATGAAGGTTTTTTTGGGGGGAAAAAATTTTAG
>NW_026093099.1:0-6865 GCF_024586455.1 Bactrocera neohumeralis | reverse complement strand
CTGAGAAGGACGGTATAGCATGAGCCGACGCGTCAGTAGTTAGATCGAATGGTTTGTTAAAATCTGGGTACGTCAGGGTTACATGCTCTGACGCTAAAATTTCTTTAATTGTTTCGAAGGTCTTTTTCTGTTCATCCGTCAAATCAATTCTGATTTTTTTTGATTGGGACGCAGTAACTCGACCGTATTCGCCTCTCATGATGCTCGACAATGGTTTTGATATTATAGCGAAATCCCTTATAAAACATCTATAATAACCCGCTAGACCTAGGAATGATCTGAGTCCCCTTAGAGTGGTGGGCTCAGGGAAACTTCGTATTGTGTCGACTTTGTCTGGACACGTTTTTATTCCTCCTTGTGAAACTAAGAACCCCAGGTATTCGACCTTAGTCCTAAAAAATTTGGATTTTTCAACCGACACTCTCATGTTGGCCCTAAATAATTCATTTAAAATTGATTCTATATCTTTCAGATGCTGCTGTTTGTTTTCCGAAAAAATAATAACATCGTCTACATAGACAAAACAGCTTTTCCCAATATGCTCTCTTAATACGTCGTCTATGGCGCGTTGAAAGATGCTCGGCGCGTTTTTTAATCCAAAAGGTAACCGGCAAAATTCATACTTGCCATTCTTGACAGAATGCGCCATGACACATATGTGCCTATGTGACCATGAAATTCGGGAAGTGATTTGATCGCATCAAGCGTTATGTCACATGTCACTAGTGGATTTACAGATACCTTTAGATATTTTTCTACCTTTGGCCTGCTGCCCGTCACTTGGTTTTGGATTGCTAATAACTTCCTATCGAACTCCAACCTTTGTGCTGCCAAAGCACTTCTAACTTCCGCCTTAATTAACTCGCTTATTTGTTCTGTGTTCATATTTGCTTTCTGACTTCCTAACTTTAAATTTCTAAAAAGGTCTTCCAGACCTTCACTCATTAATTTTTGTTCTGTCACTTTCCTTTATTTTATTCACAATTATTGTTATATTTATTCCAGGAAACGAGCATCTCACTTACCCTTCCATTGGATTTGAATAGATTAAAATTAGGTTCAGGTTCTTCCGGTTAGTTGATCGGGCCAAAGGTTGTCTCTTCTTAAAGTCCACGTTGAGTCCAAGTAGTTGATTGTTGTTGATTTTAAGTGAGCCAGCTATCGTAGTCACACGAGTCGAGTTAAGAACTTTATATTTTTCTATTAAACTTTTCACTCGCGTGCCCCACGTTGGGCGCCAATTATTCAAAATGTATTGTTCAATTTTAAAATTATTTTATTTGCCGTCATCTCGGCTTAGTTGTCAAGTATAAAGTGCCCCTTAAAATTATTCCTAACTTAGCTCAAGCCACCAACCCGCATCGCGTTGTGGCTCCTCTGCTGACGTTTTGCTGACCTCGCGCCTCGTGCATGGTGTTTGTTTACTTTGATGTCTGGCCAATGTTCTCACGCAAAATGTGCTGACTTAGCGACATGTGCAGAGTGGTAGGCTCTTATTACGACGGGAATTAGGGTGTGTCGTTTCCTCGCGATAACTTATACATATATGCAACACATATATGTACATACATACATGAGGCACGTATGCACTGCATGTACTCAAGATATGTTATATAAACATATTTACTTAGGTTTGGGCAATTGATTACAAATGCACTTGTGCACTTGAAAGTAATCCCAAACCATACAGCAAAAACAATGATGAGATAAAAGATCTTGTATGACAGCACACATACACACATATGTATTGCATTGTATAGTTGAAAACAACCCCATGTGGTGTGCCGTACAAACACATATATTTAACTAGATAAGTAAGACTTAAAATAGTATATAAGGTGTAAAATATTAACAATAAAATCAGAATGAAATATTTCTCACTCAATGAAGGTCGTTTAATTTCCCCCCACCAGAGGTAAGGAATAAATAATCTTTTTTGAGTTTTTACATTTTTTGGTCCTTCGAGCCGGATGAAGAGCTCGGCCAAAATCAAAAAGTCCTGTATTTAAAAAACAGGCAATATACAAAAAAGCCTTGTTCAAAATACAGGCAAATTAGAACAAAAATAATTGTAAGACGGGTGTATATTCCCGCATATTGACAACATAAAAATAATAATTGTAAGACGCTTGTATATTCCCGCATATTAGCAACATAAAATAAAGAGAATGAAATAATTCTCAGCTCAGTGAAGATCTTTTCATTTCCCCCCACCAGTGGTAAGGTTTGATAAAATCTTCATTGAGTTTTAAACATCTATATTCTTTTCAGACAGAAATCTGATAATCTCTAATTTATGTTGGTTAACACCGTTAGCATTCCATATACAGATATTTAGTAAGCTCATTTTTTGCTTAATAAATTCTGCAGCATTTGATTTTGTGATTTTATTAACCCTTAGCCACCTAACGCCGGTCACAGTGACTCTACCGTTTTTTATTTTTTAAATATTCCCGTTATTATGCAAGCTGCGCAGTTGTGCGTCTATGTACTTTTTCTTTTCTCTCGTCAGTTCGTTTTGTGCAATCAAACATTCAACTCGTGTACCAATTCAAAAACTAGAGGTAAAACATTTTTGCTTGCGGTCATTGTGACCGACGTTAGGTGTTTATAGAATTTTAGTGCCGATAATTTTCTTTTGTGGTTTTATAGAGTTGTTATGTTTTCGCATGATCAAAACATCGGTAGGTGGCTGCGAGAGTTGGACTCGGAGTCGGAGTTTGAAGGAAGTTGCAATGAATTACCAAATGAAGACTGCAGTGACATAGAAGACGCTCCTGTAGACCATGTAATTGATGGCGAATGTCAGCCAGAATAGGAACTAGAACTAAATGAGTCAGAACAATCGCGTGAGAAAGAAAACGTGATCGAGTGTTCGTCTTCTGACGACGATATACCACTGGCATAGGAGTTATTTCGGTAAGAACTGGTTTCGTCGGTCTGCTTTTTCCGCGATTTCAAGGTCAAGAACTGCGCAGCATAACATTGTACGAGACGTACCTGGTCTCAAACCTCTCTTCAGAGATGTGTTGCACAGAAATACAAAACCCCTAGATTTGTGGAATTTGTTTTTTAAAAACGATATGTTAGACGAAATAACTAACTATCAAAACAAAACATGTGTTCAGGATTTAGATATAATTGAGCTTAGAGCTTTTATTGGTTTGCTATACTATACATCAATTTTTAAAGAAAACCATACACATTACTCAAGTTGGTACAGCACGGACGGAACTGGTAGAGAAATTTACCGTTGTATAATGAGCAAAAACAGATTTGAAGTTCTCCTTAATTGTATTCGTTTTGATGATGCGTGCACTCGAAGTGAACGACGTCTGGCAGATATAGCAGCACCGATATTTCACCTGTTTTATATGTTCATGGAGAACTGCAAAGAAGTTTGTTCAATTGGTACCTACGCTTGCATAGACGAAATGTTAGTGGCTTTTCGCGGAAAGTGCAGCTTCAAAATGTTTATGCCAAAGAAACCTCATAAATATGGCCTTAAAATTATTTGCATTACTGACGCCACAACAGGGTACCTTTTGAATGCCCCACTTGGGAAAGGACTCTGACAGTGAAGGCTTACCTGTTGAGTACCATAAACTAGGCAAACCTACCCAGGCTGTTTTGAGATTGATATCTACGATTGAAGGCACCAACAGAAATATAACAACCGATAATTGGTTTACTTCAGTTGAGCTTATGAACATTTTGAAGAAAAAGCAGCTGACACTCGTGGGTACCCTTAAAAAGAACAAACGAGAAATTCCTCCTAACTTTCACCCTAGTCGTCATCGAAAAGTTGGTTCGTCCATTTTTGGATTCACGTCCGATGCAACATTGGTATCTTTTGTGCCAAAGGCTAACAAATCCGTCCTTATTCTGTCCAGCATGCATCATACTTCCAACATTGATCCTAATACTAAAAAACGACAAATGGTGATGTTTTATAACAGCACAAAAGGCGGAGTAGACATGCTGGATCAAAAATGTGCCATTTACTCCACTTCTCGGTGAACGCAGAGATGGCCAATGGCGATCTTCTATAGAATGCTAGATATTTCTGCTGTAAATGCATATATCGTAAGCAAGATGAACCAAACACAGGAAAAGGTACTTCGGTTTAATTTTATGAAGAAATTAGCTGAAGATCTCGTGAAACCACACTTAGAACGCCGTGCATACCAGAATGGATTACACAGAGAACTTCAAGGCGCTATTCGCCGTGCACTGAAAATGGATCAAGTACCCAGTACATCGCTGGCCGACAACGTAGAAAATTTGAAAAACGTAAAACCTGTTCACTATGTGATCCCAAAAAGAAACGCAAGACATTCCACATGTATTTTGAATGCAAAAATCCAATTTGTATTGAATGTTCCCAAAAAATGTGTATACCATGCCGCCAAAAATTGTGATTGTTGGCAGGTTGCAACTTTATTTTAATTGCGATTTAATCGCGCCAAAAACAATTTATTATTGAAGTCCATGTTTTTAAGTTATTAAAAAAAGAAAAAAATTTCAGTTCAAATATGTTTTTCCTAATTAGATCTCATTTTATAAAAGTTTCTTCGTTTTCTTACAAAATTCGTATAACAATGAATAAAAAATGTTATTGAAGTATTAAACTTCTTTTAAGTTAATTTTTTGTTAATATTAAATAAAAGGTACAAAAGAGTTATGCGCGGTTTTTGCGTGTTTTATTATTATATTTATACTTTAAACACTAAAATTAAGTTAACTTTGACCGACGTTAGGTGGTAGAGTGTCTAAAAACGACGTTAGGTGGCTACGGGTTAAATCTTGGATCATGTTTTGCATGGTAGACATAAATTGTGTCATACACTGTGTAAGACTTATAATCATTGTTTCAATACCTCCATTTGGAAGATTTTGCGGCAGTTGCATTTGCACAGTGTTGTCTTTCACCACATTTGCATAGCTTCCTTACATATTACTATTGTTAGAAGTAATAGGATTTGAACTTTTTTCTGAAGTTGCTATAATTTCATTACGGGGTGTTTGTAACATTTGGTTACGACGTGCTTGAATGCCCTGTGACAACTTCGATTTCAAATCTTTATATACAGGGCAACCTCTGTAGTTAGCAGTGTGATTTCCTCCGCAATTGCTGCATTTTTTATTTAATTCTTCTTTCTTAAGGGTGCGATTACAAGTGGGATGTAAATCACCACATACCACACAAACACTGCGTAGAGAGCGGTCTGATTTATTATGCCCATATTCTTGGCAGTTAGTACATTGTACCGGTCCGTTTCTTTTATGTGATTCTTCCAAAGTTACTCTACGATGCAGCAAACACTTCAAATTATATATTATATTGGATGTGTTTAAGTTTTTTGTGTTGATTTGTGTTCGGCAACAATTAAATTCTAAACATTGGCTGTGGTACTTTGTTTCTATTAAATATATTTACAACTGTATTAATTCCAAAACCGCATTTTTCCAATGCTTCTTTGACTTCCCTAGAGTCTACGGCGGACTCTATACCCTTGATTACAACAACTAGGCCCTTAGAGCTTTTCAGTTGATACGAATAATAATTCTTGTTTTTATTTGACAAAAATTAAACTATATCCATATTTTTTCAGTGTAGGACTGAATTTTTGTTTCATCTATATTGCCTTTTTTCAAAGGCGCTATATGAAAATTGTTAGTACCTGCAATTTTACTTAATTCAGCAACGAGAGCATTACTGCTACGCTCGCGCAGATATATTGGAGGTGGTTTGGCATTAACGACTGTGGTGGTACCCTTCGCATCGACGTCTGATCCATTGCTTAGTAAGGCAAATCTATTGCCATTTAAAACTTCCGGTTTATTCTTAATTGGTGTACCGCCTTGAAATGTTTTATGGATTGACCGCTGACCTTGAAGGACTTAATTTCCTTTTTACGTTAATGTAGCGGTCGCTGCCAGTTTGTACAGACTGGCCTTTTTTATTGGTACATTCTCACCTTGCTTTATGTTGTTCTTCGCTGCCTGCGTACTTGCTGGTACCTGCTTAGTTGTTGGTGTGATCACGTTTGCTGCTGGCCGTTGTTGACTGCCGTTCTCTTCTGCTTTTGCTTTTTGTAAGCTCTGCTTATGGTGCTGCTCAATTGGTCGCTGCGATGACTCATCCTTCTCACCGTTGCCTTGTTTGTTGGTAGGAGCTGAATTCGCAGGCTCGACAAAGCTGAAGTAGGCATAGGATTTTTGCATTTCGTGTCATCGTGCAATCTTGCAGGAGCAAGAGAATGCCGCTATTAATAGTTGTCAGTGGAAACTCATCGAAAACACACATTGAAACACACATTTCCAATGTCGGTCCGAACATAGTATAAACAGTCTCTGACGTTAGTCTCAAATATTGCCTCAAATTTGAGACCAGATGGTTAGCAGGTCACAAAACTAAAAAGAACTCTTGTCTGCCATTTGGAATATACTGAATAGAGATCATCATAGATATTAATCGATTGTCGTTTTTTATATTTTTGTAAGCAACTCAAGCATTGAAAAGTTTAAAAATAAAATTCATTTTACATAAATTTCGTAAATATTATGAAACAAAGTCAACATATATTTTATTTTCATTGATAATTATGTTTGTTGACTGTGTTATAGAAAATTTAATATTTGTTATCGACATATTTATTTTCATTCAAGTGTAAAAACATCTCTGAATAATGAAATGTAACAGATTTTGTGACTGTTACTTATAGAATAGCAAAATCGTCTCAAGTCACAAATTTTGTCTCAAACTTAAAATCTCAAATTTAGAGACATGAGACTGTAATTTTTCAGTACAGAATCTTTGGTAAAAAAAACCTTTTTTTTTAACTGTAGTTAATAAAAAGAA
>NW_026093098.1:0-5967 GCF_024586455.1 Bactrocera neohumeralis | reverse complement strand
AATCACCATAGCGGACGGACACATAGGCACCAAAAGCAGCAGCATCAGCAGTAACAACAGCAACAGAATAAAAGGTCTCAACGCGGGAGTAAAAAACCATATCAGGTGATTTTAAATATAATTAAATTCCTAATAATTGTAATTATATTCATAAAACCCCACACAATTATACACACCCACTTGTATTTATCACCCCATACACATATTTTATATTTATTCAAATACACCAATTGAATTGTTACCCGATTTCTAATAGTTTTTAGTTTATTTGGCACACCGGCAAATATATCATCGATCACCCCGACAACATCCAAAACCTAAAAAGCAAATTAGATTTTAATGTAGAAATTGAAGACATATTCGAAAAAATATGCGACGAATATTACGAAGAGCTTCAGAATTTAAAAAGGAAATTAAAAAAAGAAGAGCCTCAAATATCTTATCGCCCTAACTTGGATTTGGAAAAATTAAAAATTCCAATATTCTATGGCGATATTAAGGAATGGGCAAATTTTTTTAACGTGTTCCAAGAAATGGTACACAATAACGAGCAGTTGCCGAGCGCAGAAAAAATGCTGCGTCTTCGTCACTGCTTAAAAGGAGAAGCTGCGCGATTAATTCAGCACCTACAAATTTCAACAAGAAATTATGAAGCTGCATGGAGTCTGCTAAAACAAAGGTATGACAACCAAAGAATTCTGTTCACAACACAGTCGAATAGAATAATGGATCAACCAAATATAAATAGTGAAAATGCTGAAAGCGTGAGACAACTATTAGATACAACAAATGAGTGTCTTAACGCTATAGAGTCACTGGGAATAAGCATTGAACAAGCTGATCCATTTATTGCGCGTGTAATTGTCCGGAAGTTAGACAAAGAATACTGAAATTATATGAGAAAACGAGAGAAATTCAACAATTATCGGACATCAGAGATTTTTTGGATCAAAACTTTCAAACATTGAAAGCAGTGGCTGATAAAGAACATCTTAGTAAAAATCGTAAACAACATATGCTCAAGGTCAATAATATCTTGAATAATACAAGGCAGCCAATCAAGCAGATGTGTTCCTATTGTAAAATTGTAGGTCACACTTTACTGCAATGCAGAAGATTCAAAAGCATAACCATTGATGATAGGCGTAAATATGTAAGGGATAACAAAATTTGCTACAGATGCCTTAATCATAATTGGTTCGAAAATTGTGATAGTAATTTAAAATGCAAAATTTGCAATAAAAATCATAACGAACTTCTACATCCAGAGTCTGGGGATAGTAAAACGCCAATGTCTACAAAATCAACATCAACAAAAGTAATTCTGGCCAGCAGCTCAGACAAAAGCGAAAGCGGCGAATGGCGAATACATATTGTTAAGAGCTCTAATTGACCAAGGGTCTCAAATAACATCAATATCTGAAGAAGCTGCGCAGATATTAGGTGTACCAAGGACAAAAATCCAAACAAAACTCCATGGCTAACATGTGGAAAAAGTAGATGTAGTAGTTTTATCATCACTGACCACTGCTCAACCAGATCAATCATTTAAATATGATATGAAACAATGGAAAAATTATACACTTGCTGACCTATTGTTTAATAAAGGCAGATAGAATAGACACGGTAATTGGTGGAGACATTTTTAGCCGAATCATTGAAGACGGCGTCAAAAAAAGTGACGGAGTCCTTGAACAAGCAACAAAATTCGGTTGGATTTTATCCGGAATCATCAAACAAAAGAAATTCAATAAGATAACATCTACGACTACCAACCTAGAGCGATTTTGGGAACTGGAAGAAATACCAGATGAAAACAATATCGAAGAAGGTGATGCATGTTTAAAGCAGTTTGAAGAAACCATCAAACAAAATGATGATGGGCATTTATTGGATTCTAATCCTTTCAAAGTCAAAATCCTTTTCAAATAAGATAAAGGTTTGGGAGATTCTCGCAAACAAGCTGTGGCGCGCCTCGTTTCTATGGAAAATAAATTTCAAAAAAGCAATAAACTAAAAGAGGACTACCATCAGTTTATCAACGAATATAAGGACCTTGGTCATAAGGTCAAAGCAAATGATCACTTAAAAGGTAAATATTTTCACCACACCATGCAGTAATACGAGAAAACAGCTTAACAACGAAATTACGCGTTGTGTTTGGTGCATCTGCAAAATCTTCGAATGGAAAAAGCCTCAATGACATCATGTTTTCCGGTCCTAAACTACAGAGAGACATATTTGACATTCTTCTCAAATGGAGACTTTGGAAAGTACTTATCACAAAAAATGTTCAGACAATTAAAAATTGCTGAAAAGGATCGCGAATATTATAGAATTTTATGGCGTGAAAGTCCTTTGAACAAAATTGAGGAATATAAGTTGACCACAGTGACTTATGGTACTGCATAAGCTCCATATTTAGCAGTACGTACATTATTTGAAATTGCAAATAAATGTCCAAATAAATAGCTCCAAACACTAATCAAAGAAGACTTCTATGTGGATGATCTTATGACTGGCGCAGATTCAGTTAAACAATGTCAAGCTATTCAAGAAGGCATCAGCAACCATTTTCAAATCTTTGCGTTTCATCTTCGAAAATAGCTTTCAAACTGCAATAGCATAACACGAAATATAAAAGCGAAAGAAGACAACGAAATAATTCAAATTAAAGAAATCGAAGCAGTGAAAACTCTTGGACTATATTGAAATCCAAAACAAGACGAATTTCAATTCAGAATCAATTTGACAAATGCCAAAAATACCACTAAAAGGAGCGCTCTTTCACAGCTTGCACAAATATTTGACCCACTGGGTTGGCTTTCTCCCATAATTATAATTGCAAAGTTATACATTCAAAAACTTTGGACACTGCAATCTAGCTGAGATAATCAACTATCAGAAGATCTACAGAAGGAATGGATGCAATTCATAGAGAAATTGTATTTAACAGAAAACGTACGGATTCCACGATGGAAAGGAACTTGTATGGACTTACAAATTCAAATGCATGGGTTCTGCCATGCTTCAGAAAGAGCTTATGTCGCAATTATATACATAAAAAAGGGTAACAATGTTAAACTTTTAACAGCAAAAACAAAAGTAAACCCACTCAAAAATCGAAAAACAATTCCGAAATTAGAACTCTGCGCAGCATACTTGTTAGCTAAATTGATCAGTAAAGTGATAAAAACAATTAGCATATGTAAAGCAATCTATGCATGGAGTGATTCAACTATAACTCTAAGCTGGATTGAAAATTCAAAAAATAAAGACAAATTTATAATAAAATGGAATTAAAGACATCAAAATGCTTACTTCTAAAGTGAAGTGGAAACATGTAAGCTCTAAAGACAATCCAGCAGACGTTGCATCAAGAGGTATTTCTGTGGAGAAAATATCAAATCTAGACATTTGGTGGTATGGACCAAAATGGCTGAAATTATTTGAAAGTCAATGACCAGAAGTCAAAACAAACAACTCAGCAAGAATATTGTTAACATCAAAAGATCAGAACGAATTTATGGATAATTTAATTAGCAGATATTCTAGTTGGTTGAAACTACAAAGTGTTATGGCATATATACTACGATTTGGGAAAAAAACAAAGAAATTATCAAATCGTAAACTTATCTGCAGAGGAACTCCAATCAGCTAGAAACGTAATCATTCGACAAACTCAGAAACAGTTATTTAAAGATGAAATAAATAACTTAATGAGTTAAAAACACATAAGCAGTACGAGTCAAATCGTCAACCTCAATCCATTTTTAGATAAATATGGCATTATGAAAGTTGGAGGACGACTAACAAACGCAGAATTACCGTACTGCAAAAAACATCCTATAAATCTTTCCAAATCCTATTTGAGTTCGTTGATAATTAAAGATGCTCACCATTCCACCCTACATGGTGGAAACAGATTAACAGAAGCAATAATAAGGAGACAATACTGGATCATAGGATTGAAAAACGCAATCAAAAGTTGTATACGAAAATGTTGCAAATGCATAAGATACAACCAAGTCACAGCAAAACAAATGATGGGCAATTTACCAGAATTCAGAGTATCACCATCAAGTCCTTTTACCTACGCTGGAGTTGACTATGCTGGACCGTTTCAGATGAGATGTTCTAAAGTGCGTGGGCAAAAATCATTCAAAGGATATGTAGCAGTTTTTGTATGTCTTTCAACAAAAGCAATACATCTAGAAGCTGTAAGCGATTTATCAACTGAAGCTTTTCTAGCAGCGTTAAGAAGATTTTTTTGCCAGAAGAGGAAAAAGTCTTCACATGTACTCCGATGATGGAACAAACTTTGTTGGAGCCAGCAGATGTATTGATAAGGAATTCAAACATGCAGTAAAAAATAACAATGAAGTATCATCGATTTTAGCGAATGAACAAATATCTTGGCATTTTTCTCCCCCGGCAGGTCCACATTTTGGAGGAATGTGGGAAGCAGGAGTAAAGGGAATGAAGTACCACTTAAAAAGAGCAGTTGGAGACACTAAGCTAACTTTTGAAGAAATGTCAACAGTTTTAGCACAAATGAAGCTTCGTTGAATTCGCGTCCATTATATGCTATAAACGATGATAATGGAATAGATGCGTTAACACCACGACACTTTTTAATAGGAAAACCTATATTATCAATCCCTTCTTCGGGTGCGGATGTAAACATTTCCTCGTTAAACAAATGGAAATTAATACAAAAAATTCACCGAGATTTTTGGAATCGGTGGAAAGATGAGTATTTACATACACTTCAACAAAGGAATAAGTGGAAAATTCCAGCGAATAATATAAAATAAGGAGATATTGTCATTGTAAAAGATGAAAATACACAGCCTACCAAGTGGCCTCTTGGGAAAGTTATAGAAACGCATCCAGGAAATGATGGCCGTGTTCAAGTTGTGACTTTAAAGCTTTCCTAAATTAAAGACCAATCCACAAATTATGTCCACTTATAAAACAAGCAGACAATAATGAAGAAAGGAATGACGTAAGAACTTCTGCAATCACAACCATACCTATGAAGAAGCAACCTATAAGTATGTTCGCGCCCTTGATCTTAGCGTTCCTTTACATGGCAACAAGTACTTTTGATATGAACATACACATTCCTCAAGAAAGAAGTGCAACAGTGAGCAAACTTCCTGAAAATACTACAATTTACCTGGACTCACTAAGAAAAATGGATGTAATTACATCTACCTGGGATTTGCTTATATATTATGATCTTAATGCATATTTCGAACAGTATAATATGTTGCCAAATTGCATTCAAAGAATAAAAAATCATTGCCAGCTATTATCCCAGTTTGAAGAGGCATGTAATTATTATTATCACTAGGCAAACGTTACGAAGATTTAAGTCACAATCATAATTTGATTGTATACAATAAAAGGCAAAAAAGAGCTCCATTAGAATTGGTCGGTTCAATTTACAACATGCCGTTTGGGTTAATGGATACAAATGATCAAGAAGTAATAGAAAGTAATCTTAAATTGTTTCTTTGTAATCAATATCAGTGGGGCTGAGCTCAGGCTACTACCGAGGTCACAGCTGGCGGATAGTGGACGGCCTATCGGAATAGTAATACGCAGCCCCCGACCAAGCGCTGCAGGAGAGGAGGGCTTGGCTCAAAACGCCTAATATGCCCAATGAACCTCCGGCGAAGAGGCGAGAAGATGCCGCCTTTAAATAAGCGTCCACAACCCCCACCGTGGTTGCACCGAGGGAGAACCTACCCACGAGAGGGAGGCATCAAAGCGACGAGGGAACCATACAGGAAGCAGCACCAAAAGTGCAGAGACGACGGCGAAAACCCTGGGCAAGCGCCCATCAGAATCGAGGCCAGTAAGGTTCTGATTATGGAATACTGGAAACAAATAATGGATTAGTCTGACAAAGGGCTGGTGAGGGCAGTATTCTATCACCTCAGTAGGTAAGAGTGACAT
>NW_026093097.1:0-5772 GCF_024586455.1 Bactrocera neohumeralis | reverse complement strand
GCGGGGTTTTGTTGCCCGGATGGACAAAAACCCCTCCAGCTCTGAAATATTCGACGCAGTACCCCCCGGGGGAAGCGGGGAAGAAGAGGAAGACCTCCACCCGTTGGAAGGACCAAGGGAGAAGGACCGGTTTTGCGGCCTTGGGAAAGAAAAAGGGAAACGACTGGGCGCTGTTTTTAAACCCCTTATAATCGTTTACGGTTTCTACGCCAATTAAAAAGGGAAGAAGAACTCTTTTTCAAATTTTTTTAAATAAACAACAATTTTTTGCTTTTTTAGCATTAATTCATTTTCCTCATTTTAAAATTTCCCTTTTCCTCGATTCTGTTTTTTTTTGCACCCAAAAAGCTGGAGGTACATGGGGAAAACGTCTGATAGGGCTGTACGCGAATATATCCCCTTTTTGGGAAAATTTTGACGTAAAAAGGGGGACCAGAGGCTCGGGTAATGCCCCCGTTTTCCCTGGGACGGTTATATCAGGGGGCGTGGTAACCCTGGTGAACCAGTACAGCAAATGCCTCGGTACCCAATACAAGGAAAAGTTTGAAGTGAGCCCCCTATCCCAAAAATGTCTTCTAAGTCTCGTCCCCGGGGAAAACCCCTTTAAAGGATCGCCCAAAAATGAAGTGTATTTTGGGATATAAAATTTAAAAATTTATGTTTGGAAAACCCCATTTTTAAGGCCGAAATTATCCATGGTCCCCTTCCCGTTGTTTTTTGCCGGGATTTGGCCTTGGTTTTGCAACAAGACCCCCGCACCAGAGCCCAATGCAAGTGGCCCCCATTTTGGGTTTTAAAAAATTTTTATAAAAAAGGGCCGTTGGTTTCTCTAGTCCCTATTGTCCCTAAAAAAAGTTGTTTAAAATTTTAATTTTCTTTTTGGTCCACTTTCGGGGACCCTTTTAAACGTTTAAATGTACAACCTGAAAAGAACAATTATAGGCGGGAATTTTTTTCATATTTATTTTTTAAAAATATTGCAATTGCGTTTACCTTCTGTATTTCTGTGTTGCTTTCCATTTTTTAAACGCGGGAAAAGTCAGCTGATCAAAGTTGCCACTTTACCAGGAAACAAAAAATTATTTTGCGTTCCCCAGTTTAAAGCCCAAAAAAACGGGGGAAAGTTGCCACATAAAGAAATTTCCATAAACTGTGAATACAATAGATGAGTTGGAAGAATGAGTTGAAAATTGCTTTTTTTATTGAGTTAAAAACAAAAAGTAAATGTGCCCTTCCCCATCTATTCAAAAAAAGTACAAAACGCTTAACTCAGAAAATGGAATGGGTATATTAGATTATAGTGAATAAGAGAATGCTGATGGAAAGTTCTCAATCATCTATGGAATACATTTCGGAAAGCAGAAATTAATTTTCCCAACAAACAGAGTTAAAGCAGGAAGTTTTTGTCTTTAATCACTTAATTTTTCTATTATTGTATTCTTATTTAATTTTTCTTTTCTATTATATGTATTGAAAACTCGCTTAAACATCAGCAGCACCAATATATTATATTTATTTTAATTTAAGAACAATCAATTTGTATGCAGTTGTCGGATATTTCCTAAGTGTAAGTACAAGTATGTATTCGTACATATGTACATATATAATGAGGAGGGTAATAGAAGAACTCAACCACTGAGCAAACAACTTTCATTTTCCTGCACCAATACTAACACATGAATTTTTCTACTTTTTTTTTTAAGTACTTCTTCTACTGCTTTTTATTTAGTACGTTGGCTCCAACACTGGCAGAGCCAATATTTTAACGTATTCACGGTGGTTCCCAAAATCAGAAGCGATTCAATGGCGACGGTTCCGGGACGTCGGGGCGCCTAAAGCGCCGCGGGGTTGTGAAAAGGGAGTCGGGGGAAAACAATTCGTTAGTTCAAAAAGGGAAATTTTCAAACCACTTTGATTAAAGCATTTTATTGAAAAAACTGAAGGTCTTCCCAAAATTTTTTCGAAGAAAAAAATACTTATTTCAAGGGTTGTAATAGAAAATGAAAAATGTATATATTTTTGTAACCGGAATGTGAATCATAAAAAAAATCTTTAAAACATTATTTTATAAAGGTAAAAATTTAAATTAAATTTTAACAAAAACATTTTAAAAAGTTTTTTTTTTTTGTGAAATGTTTTTATGATGTTTTAAAATGAAAAATTAACTTAAAAGTAATTTTTTCTTTTTATTTTGAGTGAATTTTATATTATATCAGAAAATATTTTTTTTATTTATTTTTTTTTTGATTTGTTTAAACTTCACATTTGGGGTTTATTACGTAAATATTTTAATTTGTTTTAACCTCAAATTGGACTTTTTGAAAAAAATGAATAAAAAAATAATTTGGGCAAATTTTTTTAAAAATAAAACAATTTAAAATTTTTTAAGAGTTCAAAATATTTACGAAATTTTAGAAATATAAATAAAAGAAAATAAATAAAATAAATCGTATGCATTTTTTTAAAGGGAAGCAAAAAATAAATGCTTAATTCCCCCCAAAAAAGTGTAAAATTTGTTTCCCCAAAACCCCAACGTGGGTTTAAGTGTTTAAAAGGGACCCTCAGGTTGAGCTACCCAGGAATTTCATAAAAATTAGGCGATTTTTTAATTTTTTTTAAAATACCCACAAATTTTCAAATTATTTGGACATAATAATGTATATTTTTTTTTTTAAAGATTTTTTTTTTTTAAAAAATTTGAAAAATTAAATTATGGGGGGGTTTATCCCAGGGGGGTCGTTTTTCAAACCCTTCACAAAAACTATTCAAGAACGCCCTTTGCCGTTTTCACAGGGGGGGAAATATAAGTTATCGAAAAAAATCAAAAATTTTTTTGAAAGGTCACACTGGTATAGCCCCTTAAAAAAATTTTCTGGCGATATTTTTTTACACAAAATATTATAAATTTTTGTATTATTATCGTTTTTGTTTAAAAAAAATTAATATTTCGGGGGGTTTAATTGTTAAAATTTTAATTCACTTTAGGAATTCAAAATTTAAAACAAACAAAATATAGAAAGTTGAACTTTTTTTTGCCAATAACAACAGCTATTTTAAGGGTACAAAACTATTTTAACCCTTAAAACAAAATTTTTATAATGTCATCCAAATAAGAATACCATAAATAGAAAATCGTAGTGTAAAAAAAAAAAAAGTTTTTTTATTTTTTTTATATTTAAATATATTAATATTTAAAATTTTATTTTTTTAAGGACTAAGCAGTTTATAAAAAAATTTAAAAAATTTTTAAGCAAATTAAAAAATCATCTTTTTTTTAAAATACAATCCAACAAAAAATTAAATGAAAAACTATGGAACTATTTTTCTTGAATGACAAAAATTTAAAGCAAAAAGGGGAAACTGCGTTTTTCGAGTTTAGATTTTCTTTTTTTTAATTCAACCCCCTCCAACATTTTTAAAAAAAAAGATAATGACAACCAAAATCAAAGGGTGTGTATATTTTACCTTTTTTGGTTTTAAACCCATCGGTATACAAATCTGACATTTTTTCGCAGAGAATTTTCTTATGATTTCCAAGTGGTTTTTTGGTCTTAAAAAACCCATTATCAAAAAAAGGGCCATTTGGATTTTTTTTGGCGGTTTTTCGTTTTCCCCAAACCTAAAAAATTTCTGAACTTTTTTTATTTTTTATCTTTTACAGGTGCATCTGGCAATTGTTTCAGTTTCAAAAAAACCTTTACCCTGCCTAATTTTTTTAAAAGCATTAATGAAGGGGTAGTTCAAAAGAGGTTCTTCGATTTCCCCTTTGGGGTTTCCCGGGTTTATTGTTCTTCCGACATGCGCGTAATGTCTAAACCCCTGCGTTTTTATTACGAAGTTGATCATTGCCTCAATTTTTAAAATACCGGCCCAATAGGAAAAAGCAACTCATCACTTTCTTTAAAGGCCCCAACTACTGAGGAATTTTATATCATAACCCTATTATATCAATTATCCCATTTTTCGCCCCTTTTTTAGCTGGCGGTTTCTTTCTTCTTAAAAGGGATTACAGAAACCCAAATAATACTTTGTTGTGCCCATTTCCCAAATTACATTATACATCTTTGGCCCTTTCCTTCACCGTTTAAAGTATAAATTAAACCCCATATCCTCATTTAAAAAAGCCCCTCCATTTTACCCATGGTACCCTGTTAGAGCTAAATATTTTACCTTTGCTTTCCGGGCTGTTCTTTCCTGGAGCCAGTTTATTTTAGTCCCTTCAGTGCTCCTCATGCCCTGAGAAAGGTATTTTAGCGTTATAAACGCTGATCTCTTTTAAAGCTTTGTCCCGGTTTTTCGGAGATCGGGGCCTTTAAATTTTTTTCCGTTTTATTTTATTTGTTGGTATATTCTGGGCCACCATGGGGGGAAAAATGTCCAGCCCCCTACCAAAATAAATTTTTTTTTTAGGGGGCCAGGTATCCGTAAGTTTGTTCAAAAATGGCCAACAAAATCCCCAGGCAGAGGGCCCCCAAGGTCGCAGACACTTTTATCCCGCCTTGTTGACCCCCCCAAACCAATAAGATCCTATCTGGATCGGCATTTGGCGTAAGACCAATGAGGTTTCACAGTTCCCCCGCCCGGGGGGAATTGTTAAACTTGCCCCGGCCCCTCGTGGTTTTTTTCCCCCCTGGGGAAAGCGGAATTTGGGGACTAAAAAAATTTCCCGTTTTTCCAAAAATAGCTTTACGGACGGAGGGGCAGAAATATAAATGTATGTCGTTTTATATTTATAAAGTAAATGCATAATATTTAATTATTTTTTTCATTTTCGGATAAAATATTTTAAGGGGATTGAATTTTCGGAAATATTGATTTATTAAAAAACCACAAACACAAAATAATCCAGGAATTAAAATATTTAAATTTGTGAAAAAATTTTATTAAATAAAAACTTTGATATTATCGTCAACCGGGCAAAAAATCAACGTATTTAAAAAAAATTTTAAACATCATGCTTATAAACTGTCAAAGAACCACCTCAAGTAAAATTTTTTTTGATTTTTCTGAAGACCTATTTATTAAATAAAAGTCACCCTTTTTAAACACAATTAATAAAATATGACACGAGGGTTTAAAGCAAATGAGCTAATCCATTCTTGCTCATTTTAAAAGGTGGTAAATTTTCCGGGTTAAAATACCATAAACAAAAAACCCGCATAGTTTTGGTTTTCTGCCAAGAACTACAAAGAACCGTTTCCCGTGGGAAAAAAAATTTTAAAAATAAAATATTAAAAAAAATAAAAAGTAAATCTTTAAAGTAAAAAAAAATTTTACATTTTTTAAACCCATTTAAAATTTTTAAAATAAATTCCCAAATTTTTTGAATAGTAAAAATTTTTATATTTTTTTTTTTCAAAAAAAAAACTTTTTTGAAGTTCATTTAAAATATATATTTTTGGGATTTTTTTTTTCCAACATTTTTACCCAAAAAATATGAAATCATATACTTTAAAAAACCCATTCAAGAAAAAACTGAGAACAAAACGCCCTATTTTAAAAAAAAATTTTTATAACATCGAATTTTTTAAACAAATTTAAAAATATATATATATATATATATAATATATTAATATAACTATTTTAAAATGAAGAAAAACGTTTTTTGAGATTTTAACGAACACAAAATTTCAACCGTAGATTTTTGCTATTTCTTAAAATTGAACAGTATAATAAAAAAAATTCCGACAATATTACCAGACGTGGCCAAAAAAATTCATCCAGCGAGAGGGAGCAAGCGTAATTAAAAAACAATTAATAATGAACAAAAAT
>NW_026093096.1:0-6275 GCF_024586455.1 Bactrocera neohumeralis | reverse complement strand
ACGCCCTGGCCCGGATCGAAAAACTCCCAAACCCAGATCGATCATGTTGTGATAGACGGAAGACACGTCTCCAGTGTTTTAGATGTGCGTGCGCTCCGAGGTCCTAACATCGACTCGGACCACTATCTTGTTGCAGGCAAGATTCGCACCCGCCTCTGTGCAGCAAAAAACGCACGCCAACAAACACAAGGACGGTTCGACGTCGAGAAGCTGCAATCACAACAGACAGCCGAACGATTTTCTACTCGGCTTGCACTCCTGCTCTCTGAGAGCACTCGTCAACAACTCGGTATAAGGGAACTGTGGGACGGCATTTCAAACTCCTTACGTACAGCTGCAACCGAAACCATTGGTTTTCGGAAAGTGCAAAAGAACAGCTGGTACGACGAGGAGTGCCGTGTCGCAGCGGAGAGAAAACAGGTTGTCTACCTCGCAACGTTACGATCGACCACAACACACGTGCGGGATGGGATAGACACCGAGAGTTGAAAAGGGAAGCGAGACGCATTTGTAGACAGAAAGAAAGAGGCTGAAATGCGTGAGTACGAAGAGCTTGATAAGCTGGCCGACAGGGGTAATGCTCGAAAATTCTACGAAAAAATGCGGTGGCTTACAGAAGGTTTCAAGAACGGAGCATACCCTTGTAAAACCCTCAAAGGTGATCTAGTGACCGATGCCCAGAGCATACTTAAATTATGGAGGGAACACTTCTCCAGCCTGCTGAATGGCAGTGAACGCACAACGCCAGGAGAAGGCGAACCCGATAGAATGCTAGTCATTCAACGCCCCAGCAACCTACCCGAAGCATAGGCTTCCTGCCTTGAAATCCAAAACATTAACTTAAGAAACTATTCAATATACATATACAAAAAATGGAGGGAGCTCTAATCAAATGCAAAAACATCAAATGTATCCAACACCAATATTTGTACCAAGGGTATTAAAACCCTGCCGAAACAAATTTAATCCATAATAAAAACATGCAAAATCAAGCACCGCCACCACCCAGACCAACCAATCCTAAACCACCAATCCCTATGGAGGTGGACCCTTCAAAACACTCACGAAGAATAAACTATATGAATCGACCGAACAATACGCCTATAATAAGGCCATCCAATTATTCTTCAAATATCCCTAGGAAATCCCAAAAACTATTTAATGTCCAAACAGAGGATGAGGAAATAAATTTTATGACAGACGAATGTCTACCCTACCCTATTTAGAACTAACTTTAAAGAACGAGATATCGCGAGTTCCTTGTAGATACGGGAGCTAATAAAAACTTTGTCTCCGAAAACTTTCCAAAAATTCAAAGAAACTTGAGTGTCCTTTTAAAGTTAACTCAGCCACAGGTCAAGTAAATATAACCCATAAACTACGTGGACCATTCTTCGGAAGTATAGGTATTACAAATAATTTTGATTTCCTTACATTACCCAATTTAAAATCCTTTGATGGCATCATTGGCGATGATACCATCAACGAATTGGGAGCAACCATAAATAGAAACAAGTAAGGAAGGGCTAAGTTCGGGCGTCCCGAACATTTTATACTCGCATGATAAAGTGATAATCGAGATTTCATTATCCGTCATTTACATATTTTTCAAATACAGTATTAGTCTAAAGTTTTATTCCGCTATCATCATTGGTTCCTAATTTATATACTCGTATTATACAGAGAAGGCATCAGATGGAATTCAAAATAGCGTTATATTGGAAGAAGGCGTGGTTGTGAACCGATTTCACCCATATTTCGTACATGTCATCAGGGGAGTTAAAAAAATATTATGTACCGAATTTCATTGAAATCGGTCTAGTAGTTCCTGAGATATGGTTTTTGGTCCATAAGTGGCCGACGCCACGCCCATTTTCAATTTTAAAAAAAAATCCTGGATGCAGCTTCTTTCTGCCATTTCTTCCGTAAAATTTAGTGTTTCTGACGTTTTTTGTTAGTCGGTTAACGCAATTTTAGTGATTTTCAACATAACCTTTGTATGGGAGGTGGGCGTGGTTATTATCCGATTTTTTCCATTTTTTAACTGTATATGGAAATGCCTGAAGGAAACGACTCTATAGAGTTTGGTTGACATAGCTCTAGTACTTTCCAGGATATGTACAAAAAACTTAGTAGGGGGCGGGGCCACTCCCACTTTTCCAAAAAATTACGTCCAAATATGCCCCTCCCTAATGCAATCCTTTGCGCCAAATTTCACTTTAATATCTTTATTTATGGCTTAGTTATGAAACTTTATAGGGTTTCGGTTTTCGCCATTTTGTGGGCGTGACAGTGATCCGATTTTGCCCATCTTCGAACTTAACCTTCTTATGGAGCCAAGAAATACGTGTACCAAGTTTCATGATGATATCTCAATTTTTACTCAAGTTACAGCTTGCACGGACGGACGGACAGACGGACGGACAGACAGACATCCGGATTTCAACTCTACTCGTCACCCTGATCACTTTGGTATATATAACCCTATATCTGACTCTTTTAGTTTTAGGACTTACAAACAACCGTTATGTGAACAAAACTATAATACTCTCCTTAGCAACTTTGTTGCGAGAGTATAAAAATGACACAATAGCCCTCAAGGATGTGGTACTGCCACTAAAACAAAATATCTCTAAACAAATAAACAATATTCAAGAAAACCCCTATGAACATGAAGTGAAGGAAATGAAAAATAAATATTCGAAACTTTTCGGACCAGTCCACTGTGGTCGTCCCCATAGGCCAAAAATAAAAACAAAATCAAGTTAAAATTTTCGCTAAAAATGTGCCAACACTGTCTCATAATAGCTCAAACTTTTTATACTCTCGCAACAATGTTGCTAAGGAGAGTATTATAGTTTTGTTCACATAACGGTTGTTTGTAAGTCCTAAAACTAAAAGAGTCAGATATAGGGTTATATATACCAAAGTGATCAGGGTGACGAGTAGAGTTGAAATCCGGATGTCTGTCTGTCCGTCCGTCTGTCTGTCCGTCCGTGCAAGCTGTAACTTGAGTAAAAATTGAGATATCATGATGAAACTTGGTACACGTATTCCTTGGCTCCATAAGAAGGTTAAGTTCGAAGATGGGCAAAATCGGCTAACTGCCACGCCCACAAAATGGCGGAAACCGAAAACCTATAAAGTGTCATAACTAAGCCATAAATAAAGATATTAAAGTGAAATTTGGCACAAGGGATCGCATTAGGGAGGGGCATATTTGGACGTAATTTTTTTGGAAAAGTGGGCGTGGCCCCGCCCCCTAATAAGTTTTTTGTACGTATCTCGGAAACTACTATAGCTATGCCAACCAAACTCTACAGAGTCGTTTTCTTCAGGCATTTCCATATACAGTTCAAAAATGGAAGAAATCGGATATTAACCACGCCCACCTCCCATACAAAGGTTATGTAGAAAATCACTAAAAGTGCGTTAACGGACTAACAAAAAACGTCAGAAACACTAAATTTTACGGAAGAAATTGCAGAAGGAAGCTGCACCCAGGCTTTTTTGAAAAATTGAAAATGGGCGTGGCCTCGCCCACTTATGGACCAAAAACCATATCTCAGGAACTACTACACCGATTTCAATGAAATTCGGTATATAATATTTTCTTAACACCCTGATGACATGTACGAAATATAGGTGAAATCGGTTCACAACCACGCCTTCTTCCAATATAACGCTATTTTGAATTCCATCTGATTCCTTTTCTGTATAATACGAGTATATACATTAGGAACCAATGATGATAGCGGAATAAAACTTTACAAAAATACGGTATTTGAAAAATATGTAAATGACGGATAATGAAATCTCGATTATCACTTTATCATGCGAGAGTATAAAATGTTCGGTGACACCCGAACTTAGCCCTTCCTTACTTGTTTAATCTGCTGTTATTTTTGTTTTGTTCCAGCTGTACTCTGCAAGAATAACTGTTTAACATAGAGCAAAACATTTTATTGGTTTCAATGCGCTGCAGTGTAAGCAACGTGCAAGTGATGCTTTAAAACAAAAAATTAAAACAATTAAAAAAAAGATAAGGCGAATAATGGAAGTATTTAATATTGTAAATAAAGGTATGAACTATTATATTTAATTATATTTATGTACTCAAAATGTTGTGTTAGTTTTAATTAATTAACTTAATTTTTGTAATCTAAAATTGGGTTGTATTAAAAATTTATACGTAAACAAAATTTTCACTTAGACTTTTAGTTGTGAAGTTAATCGAAGTTAACGATCAAACTTATATCGCAATATAAGCCAATATTTACAGATTATATATAGAAAATCCTAGCTGCTAGTTTTTGCTAGCCGCTGCGTAACCTTGAAAAGAACAACGTTGTCTCGATGCTTTTGAGCATTTTTTTCGTTTGTGTAACTGTGCTTTATGTGGTGTGTGTTGTTAATATCGTGATTGGCTTTGTGCGTTTTCTTGTGTTGTTTTTTTATTCCGTTATTTGTTAATTTTCTTTTCTTAAGTTATTTATAACTTTTAATTATATTATTCTTTACTTTTTATATAGGAGCCTCTTACGAATGCGAAGTAGGCCGCATTTATATATATGGGACCTGGTCTACGAAAAGAGAGCTAACGTGCGAAAACTGGTTTTCTGGGAAAAGCTGTTAAAAATAGTCGTCAGTTTCTCGTTATCTCATTAATTGTTCTCCTTTTTTTGACACCTAAGCCCCCTTTCCGTAGACCAGGTCACATATAATAAGTGGTGTTCCGTGACAGGTAAAAATCCAGTCAAGATTAAAAGTATATTTCAATCTGTGAAATCGAAAATAGAGAATGATGGCTATATAATGAAAACGGAATATTTGGATCAATTGGAAAAACGCGTTAATTACTGCTGCAAGAGAATTGCAATATTTTGGAGTGACTGCAAACGAAATAAAACATTCGTTTAGAAAAGTATTCCGATTGGCTTTCAAAAAATGAATCGTTTTCATTCAATTCCGATCTACACACTTCACCTGTGCGAACAATAGTTTGGAAGACAGCCACTTATTTTTCACGTCACATGTTCCTCTTGGCTTGTTAGTAACTGAAGATGCTTCCAAAATTATATGGAACAAGTAAGGAAGGGCTAAGTTCGGGTGTCACCGAACATTTTATACTCTCGCATGATAAAGTGATAATCGAGATTTCATTATACGTCATTTACATATTTTTCAAATACCGTATTTTTGTAAAGTTTTATTCCGCTATCATAATTGATTCCTAATGTATATACTCGTATTATACAGAAGAAGCATCAGATGGAATTCAAAATAGCGTTTTAATGAAAGAAGGCGTGGTTGTGAACCGATTTCACCCATATTTCGTACATGTCATCAGAGTGTTAAGAAAATATTATATACCGAATTTCATTGAAATCGGCGAAGTAGTTCCTGAGATGTGGTTTTTGGTCCATAAGTGGGCGAGGCCACGCCCATTTTCAATTTTTCAAAAAAGCCTGGGTGCAGCTTCCTTCTGTTATTTCTTCCGTAAAATTTAGTGTTTCTGACGTTTTTTGTTAGTCGGTTAACGCACTTTTAGGGATTTTCAACATAACCTTTGTATGGGAGGTGGGCGTGGTTATATCCGATTTCTTCCATTTTTGAACTGTATATGGAAATGCCTGAAGAAAACGACTCTGTAGAGTTTGATTGACATAGCTATAGTAGTTTCCGAGATATGTACAAAAAACTTAGTAGGGGGCGGGGCCACTCCCACTTTTCCAAAAAAATTGCGTCCAAATATGCCCCTCCCTAATGCGATCCTTTGTGCCAAATTTCATTTTAATATCTTTATTTATGGCTTAGTTATGATACTTTACAGGTTTTCGGTTTCCGCCATTTTGTGGGCGTGGCAGTGGGCCGATTTTGCCCATCTTCGAACTTAACCTTCTTTATGGAGCCAAGGAATACGTACCAAGTTTCATCATGATATCTTAATTTTTACTCAAGTTACAGCTTGCACGGACGGACGGACTGACAGACGGACGCAGACAGACATCCAGGAAGTATCGACTCTACTGTCACCCTGATCACTTTGGTATATATAACAATATATCTGACTCTTTTAGTTTTAGGACTTGCAAACAACCGTTATGAACAAAACTATAATACTTCTTAGCAAATATTGTTGCGAGAGTGTTATAACCATCCAGCATCCACTAATGATACTGTCGACCTGTGCGTTTCAATTTATAAAGGAATTGAATTGAGTATCAAGAAGGAAAAATACTTTGAAGACAAAATTAAGAATCTTGTTCCGAAGA
>NW_026093095.1:0-6692 GCF_024586455.1 Bactrocera neohumeralis | reverse complement strand
GAAGTTACGAAATGACAATTCAATTTTATGGTTACATGACATTAAGCGGTAGATGGCTCATAACACGGCGCAGTGCTGCCACAAACTAACACAAAAAGACCTTACAGAAATAATATATATGATGATGTTTATATGTTCTTAGTATGTACATATCTATGTTTGCTTATACTTACGTTTCAAAGCAATGTTGTTTTCATGCCAATTTTCGGCGGAATTTTTGCAAACCGGCTCATTGTTGGAAAATTCTTGGTAAAAAAAAAACATATGTATGTATGTTGCTATTCAGTGTATTGAGGTTTACTTCCATTGCCAATTAATGCATTTTATATAATATGATTGCTTGTGTTATGGTTACTATTAAAAAGCGTTATATAGTATATTTTGCATTAAAAAATTTGTTCATAGGTATTTATTTTTGAATTGTTGATATTTTAATCCTGAATGTAGCAATTATGTAAGGATAGCCTCTTCTATTTCATATACGTTATATGTATTTACTGCTCTCTGTCAAAAAAGGTTGCAGGAAATACGCAAGCCGTTAAATACGATACGAATTGAAACTTCCGAAAGGACTGACAGACGGATCAGGATGCGATGGAATGCCTTAATAGCATGCAGCATGCAGCAACTCTGAGATCTTGTACAAGGGAACGGAATGGAAACATGTTTGTTTTTCTGTCATACGGTTTCGAAAAGGCTGCATTACGGTTGTTGACCTAGTCACAGGTCACAAATTCGTGGCATCATAAGCGAGTCGGATCGGTATTAGTAACGTCGATACCTTCAGAAAGTGCAGGGAAATAGACATGAGAGAGACGCTGGAACATACTGCTTCTGTTCGGTCTTATCTAGAACTTAGCTTAGATATCTAGGAGCTTCGGAGTTTAAGGGACCAGATGTAGTATCAGAATTGGTTTTTGGTTGATAATAGAAGCGTATGAGCGCTGGACCGCAGGCGGCCGCACTTACATAGCTCAATGTTGTTGACTTAAAAATAGTCAATATTCGATATTTTGCACTAATGTGAGCACTTCTTCCAATCGTCGAAATGCTTTTCAAACTCGATTTTTGGGACAGTCTTTAGCATTTCAGAGATTTTCATCTAGTTTTTAAAGCGTCTGCCCTTTAAAGTTCTCTTTATTATTGGAAATAGGAAAAAGTTATATAAAGAGGCTTTGGCATTGTGCAATATTTTTTTGGGCAAGAATTCACGAAAAGCTCATAAAAACTGCCGGCTACCAGAGACAAAGTAAATAATGAATACAGCTGAAATTTTTATCGTACTTCAAGGTCATGTATGTACATTAGGGTAGGTAAAAGAAAAACAAAATGTTTTTTTTTTCGCTTCGTACTCTCAAAAAGTTGTGGACATATACTTATAAGAAGTGCTCTCCAAGTATTGGTAAAGATAATAATAAATAAAAACCGTTAGACGGAGGAACACCCTCTACAATTAAGAGCTCATACTTGGAAAGCCTTCTTTAGAGGTGTCTATCAACAAATATGTCAGATTACCAAGCGAAGTAAAAAACATTCGTTTGTTTTTGTTCAGCCCTAATGTACAAACCAGCGATATTTTTAATTTAAAAATTCGCCGAATTTTCTGCACACACTTGGTACATACATATACACATATATTTATATCTATATATATAAAAAGTACGTGTCACGTTCTTTGTCCGCGATGGACTCCTAAACTACTGAACCGATTTTAGTAAAATTTAGCACACTGTGTCCTGTTCGAACCAACTAGGAAGATAGGACAGTAAAAAAAATTCATAAATAAAGAATACAGTGAACGCTCTCTTAAATGGACGTCCTATTAAGCGGGCATCTCCATTAACCATGCACATTGTTAATGTTTATTAAACACAATCTACAAAAATGTTTTCGCCTTAATTCGTAAATAAAATTTTCATTGTAATGAATAGTTTATTATATGAATAATAGTATAAAATGTATGCCACAGCAACGCGTGGCCGGATCCTCTAGTATATACATGTATATGTATGTATATATATTACAGCTATTTTCATATGTATTTTGTTCCACCTCCATTCTAATTTCCGCCACAGTCAATTGGGTAATTTAGAATTAGAGCAAAAAATAATAGAAAATATGACAATGCTTTCAAATTTCATGCGAATATTTCACCATTCCTTCTTAAACTCCCTGCAGTTATCAGATTTTCTTCCACATAATGGTTGAATTGAGCCAATTTATTTTTTTATCTCTCACGCATTGGTAGCTAGTAACTTTGAGGACAATTAGTAGTGGGAAGACGCCGTTTTTGGACCACAAATGCTGGCTGGAACTCATAATTTCGCATCTAACTCACAGCACTTAAAGAACTTGACAAAGCGTTATTAATAGGATTACCTTCTTTGCCAAAAAAACAAAACCAAAAACATTTGTAGCATACTTATACTTAAAAACACACATATACATATATGTACATGTATTAGTATGTGTGCTTTCACTAATCCCACCCACTTTTTCGGCTTAAAAAGCCGTGAATGAATTAAATATCTAATCTTGATAAAACTTTGGAGATTTGTATGATATTTGTGAAATGATTTCCTAAAAGGAAATTTCATAAAAAGCAATTTATTAGCACTACTATCAAACACAAGAGCACTTTAAATTAAGCAATATTCATATGAAGTCGTCTACCGAAGTATTTTCATAATTACTTATAAGAGTTCATATTTTGTACGCATGCAGGTGACTCATTTGAATGGGTACTCCAATTACTTAATGACGCACTCGATCAAATTTCTAACCATTTAAATTGTATTTTAGTATATATGTACATATGTATATTAGGGTCTTTTTTTGAACTATTAATTTTTTCAGTCCCGTCACGAAATTTACAGGTCATGTACATTTTTTCTATAGCTCCTGTCATTTACGAGATACTATAGTATATGTATACAAAAAAATGCGAATTTCACGGAAAACTCAGGTTTAGAGCCCCGTACTACCTCGCCGGTGTGAGTTACGACTTGTTGCACTGGGCACTTTTGTAGAGTGAACATTTCTGAGAAATATGCGTCTAAAGTCACAGCGATGCCATAAAATACCTCTGATCTGTAGGAATTTAAAGATGAAAACTCACGATTGTAGTGTATTTTCTATGGAAAATTTTTACAGGCCTTGGTCCAGTTCTTAATGTTAATATTAAGGGCTAAAATTTTTAAGGAATTTTTTTAGGGTGTTTCCAAGGAATTTTCGTGACGGGACTGAAAAAAATTAATAGTTCAAAAAAAAAAAAAAAACACACCCTAATGTATATAGTAAGCAAATAAGAATGAGCTAAGATTTGATGAAACCGCAAAATTTTATAATGTATACATACATATACATACAAGTATATTTGACTAGCCGCCTGGTACGTACTTCGCTACGTATAAAGTGAAATAATAAAAAAAAATATTTTAAGATCAAATTCATTTATTGAAACAAAAAAATTATTAATTGATAGCCATTTTAAAACTTAATTGTAAACGTTTGAATTGAGTGGCATATCAGTTGGAACAATAGGGATACGTGGTATCAAAAAACTCCTTATGATTTAACGGTTAAGATCGTAGCTGCAATCAAATTTGGCAACAACTTTTTCACTGCCAACAGCAACAGGTTGCAAGTGTGATCGTCTTAGTATCCGTAATGCCACATCATATGCAGTACGCTTCGCCGACGTATATTTGCTCGACTGGCTCGTGGCATTTTTCCTTCATATAAATAATAATCTTCTTCAAACGAAAAACGAATTGCATCTATTACAAAAGAATAAAACACATGTATGCACACAATATGTTTTTTTCAAATAAAGATACACGCATGCACATATGTATTTCACTTCAACTGCTCAAAACTTACCGTCCGTTGTTTGACAATTTAATTGATATAAATCTTGTAAACGATATGAAACACCGACGACTCGATGAAAAACGGAGAGAAGAACACGCACACATATACATTTAAACAATTTAAGACTCACCGTTTGTACGAATTCACTCAACAATATATTTAAAAATATAAACACAAAGCAATAATTATCGCTGACAATTTGCTTCAAAGACCGCATGAATGGCATAAAAAATAACAATTTGGCAGCACAATGCCATCTTAAAAAAATTCAATTTGACACGAAAATCCCCATCAAAATTTATTGAATTCATTTGTTACAAAAAATGTGATAAATGAAGAACCGTTAGACTTATTTTGTGCAAACTTCACATAAACCACCTGTAAATAGACCGAGCAAAGCCTAAAGATTTGGTTTGGATAGAAGAGACCGTGCTTAAGTTATAAAGTTACAACGAAAAATGGCATTACTTTATATATATGTATATAGATAAACAGTTGCTAATTTCGGGTCTATTATTAAGTAAATTGTATGAAGATAGACATGTAGTTCATTATAAAAATTTTGGAAGAATGTTCCAAGTGCTCAAGGATTAAAAACAGAGTTAATCTCAGCTATCACATAATCAGTTATCTCACTTACCATCTGAAATATACGCTTTCAAGTTAATCTCGACTACGCTCTTTCCCTTTAATAGCTATATTTAATGTATGTAATCAAAATTGAGTTATTCTATATTACACCAGTGCTAGACAACAAAGGGCCCTGGGGCAAATTAAAAAATAGGGCCCTACTGCTATGTAAACTGATTAGGTTTCATCAAATAAAAATATGAAAATTTGTATATGTATGTATTTACTATTGTATTATATATATTGGCAGTCGAAAAAGTCTTTTCGTATTTTGTCAGTAAATGTCATTGCAGTCGTATATCTCCAGTGCTACCAATCACATTGTGTCATACCATATTACAGGGTGGGCCCAAATAACTGTCGCGCTTTATTTTTTGTAGAAAAAGTTTATTTTTTGATATTTTGAGCAATTGAACAATTTTATTTATTATAAAGACTGTTGGCTTACATTAGGACTGCTTAAGTTCAAATCGTTCACCTTTGATTTTTTGGATATGGCCCCCCATACCATGACAGACGTTGTGTTTTGATATCTCTGAACGGCTAATTTATCTGTTGGAATATCCTGCATACTTGTTGCATACACGCGATCATTCTGGGGATTGTGACTTTTTTGCAATATGAATAGTTTTTCATCAGATAACACAATATTGCAACTTGCATGCCGCTGAAGCAATAAACCACTTCTTTCCCGTCGCATTTTCTTCTGACGCTCCGTAAGGCCATGAATCCTCTTCCTTTTGTAAGGTTTATGTCCCAAGTTCTCTTTTAAAACATTTCGGAGGATTTTCCGGCTCACCTTCAGCTCTTTGGCTAGATTTCGAGCTGATCTAGCACAATTTCGCCTTATCCTTTCACGCACATTCTTCACCAGCTCAGGTGTTCTTATACTAGGTTTTTTGGATATTTTAACACTTCCAGTTCTCTTAAATCGAGCCACAGTGCGTTGGACAAATCTCCGGTTTACATCAATGTATTTCAGCAATTTAACAATTTCGCCTGTCGTTTTGCCTTGCAAATGTAATTTTTGCACTAAGTCTCTTTTTGCTTTCATCACTCACAAATTTTAAGAACTACTGATCAGGTCAAAAAAGTACTCAATTAGTTTCACAATAAAATAAGGAACACAAAAATATAACGGTAACAAAATTCTGTACACTTACGCGAACATAACGTTGCTTCGAAAAAGTGCGACAGTTATTCGGGCCCACGCTGTATATTGGAAAGGTGAGATATTAAGCTTCATTTAACCAAATTTAAATTCGGGCAAGTTGAAAAAAAAGTTACAGCTGTTCAAAAATGAGTGAAAATAATGAGGAAATTCGCTATATTTTGAAATTTTTGTATGAAAAAGGGAAGAATGCCACGCAAGCCAGAAAAATGGCAAAAAGTGGTCGACCAATTAATTGACAACTTGGTGGTTGGTGTAGGTTTGGCTAATAAAACGAAATAGAGAAGATTCAAGGGTTTATTATAGAAAGGTCGGACCTACCAACTAACTAATAGCGTTTTCTTTTCTCGACGAAAATGTTGCCTCATTATATGGCAAAATTGTACAAATGTTCCCAAACACCCTGCAAAAATGTTCCATTTTTAAGTGATACAAGAACAAAAACTGCACTCGGTATTAATGAATATACGCTTCTCTTTTAACACTTTTCCTTTTACCTCCAAGTCTGAGTAAAAGTTCACAACATCTTCTATGAATTCTTTCACCCTGGTTAGGGAATCTCTTTTAACAACTATAAACCGCATTTCATTCTCTGATGATGATGAGGATGAATCGACCACTCATTTGCAATTTCCAATAATAATTTTACTTTGTGCAAAAACATCTTTAAAACACTTTGCAACCTTCAGAGATCAACAACACAACACTTTGAGAAAAGATCAATTGAACCTGAAAAAATGTTGAGAATAGAACACACATCTTTGACAGCCCGTGCAAAGGGCAGCGTAAATGCAACATTTTTGTGAGGAAAGAAATCGCTATAAGTAACAATTATACTTGCAATTTTTTCCTAGACTTAGTTTTCGCAAAAGTATCAATGAATTCGTTTAAATCCAGCCTTGATGCGATTTCATTTTCAATTGAAATACTAAAAATAAATACATACTAGGTGGACCCGTGCGCGCTTTGCGCAACAAAACAAAACAAAAATGGTTTGAAAACTTTTATTAGTCCAGGT
>NW_026093094.1:0-3161 GCF_024586455.1 Bactrocera neohumeralis | reverse complement strand
ATTTTAAATTGTTCCAAATACATTGTCGCTATTGCTATAGGACAACTCTATGACAACTCCAATAACATCAAAACGGCTAATTTGCATAAATATGTAAAGTTCATATTTTTACGCATTTTGATATCGATTGCATAATATGCATGTACCAGAAAATCAATTTTACATCTTAATTTAAGATTGTAAAATTGTTCCAAATACCCTGTCGCTATTGCTATTGGGCAACTCTATGACAACTCCAATAACATCAAAACGGGTAATTAGCAAAAATATGTGAAGTTGATATTTTTACGCTACCTGATATCATGCATATTGTGTGTGTATCAAAAAATCGATTCTACACCTTAATATAAGATTGTAAAATTGCTCCAAATACACTGTCGCTATGGCTATACGACAACTCTATGAAAGCTCAAATAACATCAAAACGGCTAATTAACAGAAATATGTAAAGTTCATATTTTTACGCATCTTGATATCGATTGCTTAATGTGTATGCATCAAAAAAATCAATTCTACACCTTAATTTAGGATTGTTAAATTGTTCCAAATACATTGTCGCTATTGCTATAGGACAACTCTATGACAACTCCAATAACATCAAAACGGCTAATTTGCATAAATATGTAAAGTTCATATTTTTACGCATTTTGATATCGATTGCATAATATGTATGTACCAAAAAATCAATTTTACACCTTAATTTAAGATTTCAAAGTTGTTCCAAATACACTGTCGCTATTGCTATAGAACAACTCTGTGACAACTTCAATAGCATCAAAACGGCTAATATGCATAAATATGTAAAGTTCATATTTTGAAGCATCTTGATATCGATTGCATAAAAATCAAAACGGCTAATTTGCATAAATATGTAAAGTTCATATTTTTACGCATCTTGATATCGATTGCATAATATGTATGTACCAGAAAATCAATTTTACATCTTAATTTAAGATTGTAAAATTGTTCCAAATACACTGTCGCTATAGCTATAGAACAACTCTATGACAACTCCAATAAAATCAAAACGGCTAATTTGCATAAATATGTAAAGTTCATATTTTTACGCATCTTGATATCGATTGCATAATGTGTATGTACCAAAAAATCAATTCTACACCTTAATTTAAGATTGTAAAATTGTTCCAAATACACCGTCGCTATTGCTATAGAACAACTCTATGACAACTCCAATAACTTCAAAACGGGTAATTAGCATAAATATGTAAAGTTCATATTTTTACGCAACTTGATATCGATTGCTTAATGTGTATGTATCAAAAAATCAATTTTATACCTTAATTTAAGATTGCAAAATTGTTCCAAATACACTGTCGCTATTGCTATAGAACAACTCTATGACAACTCCAATAACATCAAAACGGCTAATTTGCATAAATATGTAAAGTTCATATTTTTACGCATCTTTATATCGATTGCATAATATGTATGTACCAAAAAATCAATTTTACACCTTAATTTAAGATTGTGAAATTGTTCCAAATACACTGTCGCTATTGCTATTGGGCAACTCTATGACAACTCCAATAACATCAAAACGGGTAATTAGCATAAATATGTAAAGTTCATATTTTTACGCACCTTGATATCGATTGCATAATGTGTGTGTACCAAAAAATCAATTCTACACCTTAATTTAGATTGTAAATTGTTCCAAATACACTGTCGCTATTGCTATAGAACAACTCTATGACAACTCCAATAACATCAAAACGGCTAATTTGCATAAATATGTAAAGTTCATATTTTTACGCATCTTGATATCGATTGCATAATATGTATGTACCAAAAAATCAATTTTACATCTTAATTTAAGATTGCAAAATTGTTCCAAATACACTGTCGCTATTGCTATAGGGCAACTCTATGACAACTCCCATAACTTCAAAACGGGTAATTTGCATAAATATGTAAAGTTCATATTTTTACGCATCTTGATATCGATTGCATAATATATATGTACCAAAAATCAATTTTACACCTTAATTTAAGATTGTAAAATTGTTCCAAATACACTGTCGCTATTGCTATAGAACAACTCTATGACAACTCCCATAACCTCAAAAAGGGTAATTTTCATAAATATGTAAAGTTCATATTTTTACGCATCTTGATATCGATTGCATAATATGTGTGTACCAAAAATCAATTTTACATCTTAATTTAAATTCATATTTAATTTTACGATTCTATATGTTCAAAATAATTTAATTAATTTAATCAATTTAAAAATGTCCATTCAAAACATCTTGAACTCATACAAACCTAATTCAAAATTAATTCATATTTAATTGTAGTTATATTTTACCAAAATATTTTAATCTTATTAAATTAAAATTTCCAATAATTGCAGTATCAATCTTGCATCAAAACCAAAGGAATTTAAATTTAAAGCTTTTTTAGAAATTGAATCATTTTAATTTTCAAAAATTTAATTAATTAATTTAATTTAATAATGTATTGTATAGCACTGCAACCAATCATAAACCAACAAAATAATCATATTTAGCTTATTTAAAATTTGCATAAATTTTATTAAATTAAAAAAATTTATCAATTAATTGAAAAGTTCAAAAACTTCGCTATCTGGAAACAACCAATCAAAAACGGCTAATTAAATTGAAAGTCAATTTACGAAATATTCATTCTTAAGTTAAAAATCATTTCACTTATTTGGACCAAGGTCCAATAACTCATGTATAGAAATTGTAAATCAAAATCAACGCTAATTTGCATAATATGTAAAGATTTTTCATCTATAGATTAAAATTGTCCAAAACTTTTACCTATTAATTGAAATTTTCAAATACCTCGCATCAAGCAATTTGCATAATAAAAAACCCTAATCAAATTAAGTTAATTTAGAAAAATCATTTAATTTATTGAAAAATTTTTACACTTATTAATGAAATTTCAAACTCATCAAGCAATTTGAAATAATAATAAACGTAATTGCATAAATATGTAAAGATATTTTAAAATTTTAGTTTTTAAATATTTCCAAAAATCAATTTAAAAAAATTTAAAATTTTTTTTTTTTTTTTTTTTTTTTTTTTTTTTTTTTTTTTTTTTTTTTTTAAAAAAAAAAAAAAAAAAAAAAAAAAAAAAAAAAAAAACAAAAAAAAAAAAAAAAAAAAAAA
>NW_026093093.1:0-6004 GCF_024586455.1 Bactrocera neohumeralis | reverse complement strand
TGCAAAATACTTCAAAGGAAATAGGGGTTGCCATTTCACAAGGATACACGGGCTGAATATCAGAAGCAAAGCGGGAGGCCCTGGATGTCGGATAGTTTACACCATTTTTTCATGTCCTTAGTCGTTGCTGTTGTCGTCAATTTGGTTGTTGTAGTTGATGTTGTCGTTGTGTTATTTATGTCGTTCATATCTTGGTCACACGAGTAAACCGGAAAGGGTTGGTCACTCGTCCGCAGAGCCGGTATGCGGAGAGAAGGCTTTTATACCTCCGACCTCGCCCGGGCATCGGAGGGAACCGTTCGCGATCAGCTATTTATTACCCCCCGCTGACCATTAAGCCTTAGGCACGGGTACCTCGACACCTTGGCTTAGGGTGGTGTTGGTTCGGGTATCCTCATATTTCCACAATAGCAGATGGGCGTAAAACCTAGGGTTTATTCATCCAGATCACTATTGTGCGAATTATGCAGTGTCCCTCTTAGTTCGTAAGATTAGAGTGCGTTTCCTTTGGGATGCACACTTTACTCTTACTTAAGCCACTTCGCCACGACAAGACGACCAACTTCAAAGGAGGTCAAATGTGAAAGTTGTCCATAAAATAACTTGATTCCGATCATTCAGTTTGTATGGCAGCTATATGCTATAGTTAACTGATCTGAACAAATTCTTCGAAAACTACATTGTTGCTGTAGAAAATAACATATACCAAATTTAGTAAATATACATATCTTGTCAAATGTGAAAGTTGTCCATAAAAGAACTTGATTCCGATCGTTCAGTTTGTATGGCAGCTATATGCTATAGTTAACTGATCTGAACAAATCCTTCGAAAATTACATTGTTGCTTTAGAAAATAACATATACCAAATTTAGTGAATATATCTTGTCAAATGTGAAAGTTGTCCATACAAAAACTCGATTCCGATCGTTCAGTTTGTATGGCAGCTATATGCTATAGTTAACCGATCTGAACAATTTCTTTAGAGATTACATTGTTGCCTTAGAATATAAAATAACATATACCGAATATCGTGTATATATCTTATCAAATGTGAAAGTTTTCCATACAAACATTTGATTCCGATCGTCCAGTTAGTATGGCAGCTATATGTTATAGTGGTCCGATATCGACCGTTCCGACAAATGAGTAGCTTCTTGAAGAGAAAATGACGTTTGCAAAATTTCACAACGATATCTTAAAAACTGAGGGACTAGTTCGTATATATACAGACAGACAGACAGACGGACAGACGGACATGGCTAAATCGACTCAGCTCGACATACTGATCATTTATATATATACCTTATAGGGTCTCCGACGATTCCTTCTGGGTGTTACAAACTTCGTGACAAACTTAATATACCCTGTTCAGGGTATAAAAACTGCACATAAAACTATAAAGTATAATGTTTGCATTGCAAGTTGAGGGTTCCTCTCATGGCACATAATACAGAATAGTTCATAAAGTGTTTGTAAGAGCAGCAAATATGAAGGAGAGTTGTTGAAAAGGCCAAATAAAAGTACAAATAATAGATACCTTTAATACCTATCTAACACATTGTTAGAAATATACAATTTTATGCCGTTACTTATATATTTTGAAAAAAGTTTAACATAACTGGCACACATAGTCAAAAAGGGGTACTTGTTATCACGATGATCCCAAACATTTAGCAGGGAAATATCAGGGAATAAAATGCTGACGATATGCATTCGCTCCGCAAACAAGCGTGAGAATTACCGCGGTATTTAGTTTTCATGCAACTGCAAATGCGGTAGGTTATTTGCAACAGACTTATGTTTACTCTCACGTCAGCTGTTTTCTGCAGTCATATGTACAGCGTTAAATCTTTCGGTATTTTCAACATTTCTTGGCAAGAATTTCTGCATAGTCATAGTTTAATATATTTTTATTTTCACGCGGCGAACATTTTGACAGGCATTTTTGCAGGTTATGGTAATTTGTTTCGGTTGTTGTTCGCATTTTGACAGCTTTTCGCCAGCGTTGCATGTGCCCAGAGCATACTTAAATTATGGAGGGAACACTTCTCCAGCCTGCTGAATGGCAGTGAGCGCATAACGCCAGGAGAAGGCGAACTGGATTTCCCAATCAGTGACGATGGAGCAGAGGTTCCATTGCCCAACCATGAAGAAGTTCGAATAGCAATTACCCGCCTGAAGAACAACAAAGCGGCGGGGGCCGATTGATTGCCGGCCGAGCTATTCAAATACGGCGGCGAAGAACTGATAAGGAGCATGCATCAGTTTCTTTGTAAAATATGGTCGGACGAAAGCATGCCCAACGATTGGAATTTAAGTGTTCTATGCCCAATCCATAAAAAAGGAGACCCCACAATCTGCGCCAACTACCGTGGGATAAGCCGCCTCAACATCGCATATAAGTTTCTATCGAGCGTATTGTGTGAAAGATTAAAGCCCACCATCAACAAACTGGTTGGACTTTATCAGTGTGGCTTTAGACCTGGAAAATCAACAACCGACCAGATATTTACCATGCGCCAAATTTTGGAAAAGACCCGTAAAAGAATAATCGACACACACCACCTCTTCGTCGATTTCAAGGCTGCTTTCGAAAGCTCGAAAAGGAGCTGCCTCTCTGCCGCGATGTCTGAATTTGGTATCCCCGCAAAACTAATACGGCTGTGTAAACTGACGTTGAGTAACACCAAAAGCTCCGTCAGGATCGGGAAGGACCTCTCCGAGCCGTTCGATACCAAACGATGTTTCAGACAAGGCGACTCCCTGTCGTGCGACTTCTTCAACCTGCTCCTGGAGAAAATAGTTCGAGCTGCAGAACTAAATAGAGAAGGTACCATCTTCTATAAGAGTGTACAGCTGCTGGCGTATGCCGATGATATTGACATCATCGGCCTCAACACCCGCGCCGTTAGTTCTGCTTTCTCCAGGCTGGACAAGGAAGGAAAGCAGATGGGACTGGCAGTGAACGAGGGCAAAACGAAATATCTCCTGTCATCAAACAAACAGTCGTCGCACTCGCGACTTGACTCGCACGTCACTGTTGACAGTCATAACTTTGAAGTTGTAGATAATTTCGTCTATTTAGGAACCAGCATTAACACCGCCAACAATGTCAGCCTGGAAATCCAACGCAGGATCGCTCTTGCGAACAGGTGCTACTTCGGACTGAGTAGGCAATTGAAAAGTAAAGTCCTCTCTCGACGAACAAAAGCTAAACTCTATAAGTCGCTCATAATTTCCGTCCTGCTGTATGGTGGAGAGGCTTGGGCGATGACAACAACCGATGAGTCGACGTTACGAGTTTTCGAGAGAAAAATTCTGCGAAAGATTTATGGTCCTTTGCGCATTGGCCACGGCGAATATCGCATTCGATGGAACGATGAGCTGTACGAGATATACGACGACATCGACATAGTTCAGCGAATTAAAAGACAGCGGCTACGCTGGCTAGGTCATGTTGTCCGGATGGATGAAAACACTCCAGCTCTGAAAGTATTCGACGCAATACCCGCCGGGGGAAGCAGAGGAAGAGGAAGACCTCCACTCCGTTGGAAGGACCAAGTGGAGAAGGACCTGGCTTCGCTTGGAATATTCAATTGGCGCCACATAGCGAAAAGAAAAAACGACTGGCGCGCTGTTGTTAACTCGGCTATAATCGCGTAAGCGGTGTCTACGCCAATTAAGAAGAAGAAGAATTCGAATATATATAGACAAACATTCAAAGAAAAAAACAGCTGTGAGTCGAGTCAGTTCGATCTGCTGATCTTTTATTTATATATTTGATACTGTCTTCGATGATTTCTTCAAATTATTACTCGTACAAACATCGGGGCAAAGTTAATATATCCTGCTCAGTGCATGAATATATATTCATGCTATGCATATGGAATCTTGCTTATACTTCGTGTGGTGTGCATATATTTTTAAAGATTTATTGAAGTAGATTTGATAATAAAACTGTGATATAGTCCTGTCTTATAATTTGTGAAATACTTAATAACCAATTACATAATATTTACCCTTATATTTCGTAAATTGGCTTATACGACAACGCGCATGCGACGCAAAACACTCAAATAGTATTTCTCCCCCCCGATATTCTCACCTTACTTCTCAATGGCTTACATAGTCCGAAGTAGAACCTGTTGGCAAGATTTATTCTCCGTTGGATTTCGAGTTTGACATTGCTGTTGGTGTTAATACTGGTTCCAAGATAGACCAAATTATTTACGACTTCAGTATACTAAACACTAATGATTATTTTGATGTTACATTTGGCACAGATGTCTTACTATTTTTGCTCACATTATGTTCGCCGTAGGATGTTCGTTATTTTCAAAATTATATTTCTTATAAATGCTGTGTTGCTCATACAACATGGTGTACTATATAATATAAAAAATAGCACCTTTCGCTTCAAAAAAGCTTCTTACATATACTTCTACCTTCTAACATAGGTCGATATATTGCAGGTTTTTATATTTCTGCTGTAATAAGTTGAAGTATTATTAATAGCATAAACAGTTGATTAAATACATACAAACAGTTAATAATTGCCAGTAGATTAGACAGTGCTTACGTAAGGTGAGCAACTGCATACCAGTTCTGATATTTTCTCCCAAAATTGTAAGTGTAACGATTAAGTGAATGCCTTCAAACATTTACTAATTACAGCTAATAATTTTAATTCCACTCACTCCGTTTAAAAAAATTCAAAGAAATATGGTATTGAAGTCTTTGCTACCTGAAAATATGCTACAATATGTTTGCAGTAAATAAAGTAAGAAAGGGCTAGTTTTGACATTACCACATACTATTATCATGCCACATACTAATAACTACCTCCTGAAGTTATATAGGGTAAGTCAAGTTATCACCCAATTTTATCCATTTTAGGAACAAAAATACATTATTATGAGTAAAAGACGTTCCATGATTTTCATTGAGTTAACTCAATTATTGGAAGCATAAATTCACCTGGACGTTTGGAAATCTTTATATTAGGTATAAGGGGTTCAGGGAAGAACTAACCCAATGCAACTCATTTTTGATACACAGAAGTACAATTGTCAGTAAGGCATTCGATTTTAATTATGTAACTTCCACATTGACCGATATTTGCGGTAAAAAGTCAACTATAGGTTGGGATACGTTACATTCGAAGGCTGATTTCTCAACAAGATGGTCTGTTATATACAGTCCTTTGTGAAAATATTTTATATTTTAACTTTTTGCGTGGTGTAGTGACATCCTGTGAGAGTAGAAGTATGCACTCAAAAGTTGGCGTGAATTAGCTTTCATGCAACTCATCAACAGGGTATACTTAATACTTCCATATTTTCACAACTTCAAGCATCCTTTCTCCGCTAAAGGCCAAAAATCCAAATGCAGTAACACAGTTTGCATTCGAATTTTTGGTGACGTATATTATTGGCATAATTAAAGGCTTGCCAAGGAGCAAATGAGTTCATGCATATCAACGATAACAAATTGTCCAAAATTCGCCACAAAGAAAAATGGTAACAAAGCTTCTTCTTCTTCTTCTTCATTTTACATAACTGTGTACATAAGGCATCCAAATATCCCTTTTTCCGCACGAATACGAAGCTATTCCAAAGCATCAATTCGGTTTTCGTGAAAAGGATGGTTGGACAAGTGCATCGTGTCACCAATGAGGACAAGAGGGCATTTGAATTGAAAGATATTTCTACTCAGCGATATTTCTAAACGTAGCCCTAGCATTTGATGAAGAATAGCATAATGGGCTCATACATACAATTAAAATGACTTTGCCACACAACTTTCATCAGTTGGTCATATCATACCCTTCTAACAGGCGATTTCCGTATATCTCTATCTTTGTTTTATGTGAGCTGGCGTAATTCGGTGAGCGATTTCAAATTTTTTGGCCACTTAACTAATGCATTTCCAGTGTTATATGTATGTTCACTTAATATTCCTCATACATTTTACATATTGATTGATATTAATGGTATAAAGCCA
>NW_026093092.1:0-6165 GCF_024586455.1 Bactrocera neohumeralis | reverse complement strand
TGAACCCCATCTGGTATTGCAAAGGACCAAAAATCTGGTTTGTGGGTGGCTCAATGGCATACCTAACCTGTCTTTATAATAAAACTATATTCTTGGCCATAAAAATTAAAAACAAGCGTTTTATTTCTTCTTAATAACCTCACGCCTAAACAAACACCCTTTATTATGAATTTTCTTCGCAACTATATAATATCAAGGGAATCATAATCTTCGTTCCATACTAGTAATAGATAATAAGCGCAAAAAGTATTTCACTAAATGCAATCTGATAAAACCAAGAAAAAAAAATAATTAGAGAAAAATAATCCGCTAATTGGCTAAGACTACACACACATATAGTTTAAATGTGTCCTCCGGGAGCGCATATTAATTAACTATTTGTGTGCATGTGCTTACAAATTTATTTCGGCTGCATCCCAGCTGGAATTCGGGAACTTCGTGCACATTTATTTCTAAGTCTATCGATCTTAATATAAAGTTTACTTTCTTCTTTCATTTCTTTAGATATGAAAAGCAAGGTTTATCTGCCATTTAGTAAAGTTTAGCCAAATAGTTTGTTATCAATATTTCTATAAGCTAAGCAGTTGTTTGCTCCTTATGGCAGCAAACTCTCAACAAGTATTTAATTGAAGCGCTACCGATAAAAAAGTGGCCAAATGTTAAAAATTAAGCAACTCTTTCGTACATCGAAAGTAATTATGAGTAATGAGCGCAATAAAATTTGAGAATATACACATCCACTGGCGTATTCTTAAAGGGGCAGTTGTCGGTTTATGGTTTTAGAAACAATGGGCTTAGACCAACGTCATCAAAAATATACGTTGAACAAGATCAAAAATGCGAATTTGACCTTATTACGCCCCGAGAAGAAGTCTGCCATGTAGAAAGATTTTTTTATGAACATTTCGAGCATATTTCTGCATATTTTCTACGTTGTGATTTCAGAGTCATGCTAAATATTTTCTACGTTAATGAGGTTTATCGACTTGATTTAACCCGAAATGCGATTCTATGTAAAAAAAAACTTCCAGCATAGCCTAGTGGCTGACTCTAACAATACCACATTGAACAATATCGAAGACGTTGTGGTAAATAAGGATATATGTAGTTTTATTTTTATAGTCGTGAGGGCTCGTTCGCTAGATACAGCTCTTATTTAAGAAAACAAGGAAATAAACCCAATTCACTATATAATATATATGACCACGGTAACCTGAAAATGTTGGCGTTGAAAAAGATAATCGCGATTCTACCAATTTTGGGAGGATGGTGGAAGAGTGCACTGTCCAGAATTTTCTATCAGCCTCAGTTTTAGGCTTCCTGATTACTGAAGCATCTTTCAAATCGAGATGACTGCCATGAAAAAGTGGTCGACCAAAATGGTACATATTTGTTAATTTATTTACTATTATAAATATAAAAAAAGGTAAAATATGAATAGAAATACGAAAATACTTTTTTGGCTACCCAATATTAATAGAAATATGGAAATCAAACTTTACATCAACATCAAAAATAGTCCAATTCAAAGAAAAATTTTCTCGATTAGGTGGCAGTTTAAATAGGGCAGTTCTCGTCTTATTATCGTAAGTGTCTATTACATGGACTACAAAATCTTTGGCCTGACCGAGAGATCAGAACAAAAGATCGCGCTTTTAGTAGTTTTTAACAGTACCGTTATGTGGAGGTGGAGCGTGGTAATAATCCTATTTCATCCATTTTCGCACTGTCAGAGAGATAAAATAAATTGTTCTGGTTGGCTCGGATTTAATGGTTTAGGAGAAATGAACAGGCGTGGTCCCGCCCACTTTCAAAAAATTTGTATACTACAGGTTCTACCCTAATAAAAATGTATGTACCAATTTAATTATGGCAATCTATAAGTTTCTTATTATATTAATGACGTTTTTTGGGCATGGAAGTGATCCGATTACGCCAATATTTAATACCGAATTTCTTTTGGAAAAAAGGAACACTATAATTTATGTTGTCTTTGGATTATAAACTTTATTAATTTAATATTTTATTAAACTCACTTAACTTATCACATTTTCCACAACTTATTATTAATTTAATATTTTATTAAACTCACTTAACTTATCATAACTTTAATTGTCAGGCAGCGGCTTGTCTGCCACTTCTGAATACTTCTGTACTTCTGTTTTTGTCAACTATTGTCTACTATGCTCGACTGTATATTTCGAATATTGTTCGAGTGTAGTTCGAATTGATCATATGTTCGTATAGTTTTGGTCAGAGGTGCATTTAAAAGGCACGTCCGCTACGTGTGGACCTTTGACCCACAGGTTCCACTCCCACATTTATATATATATATTTGTATTATGTATACATGTGTATGGTATATAACCCGAAATCTCCTCGTCTAGTTTTGAGCGTGATACAACCAATAGGTGAACAAAATTATAATACTCTGTAACAGCATGGTAAAGACACAACATAAAAGAGCAAAAGAGAAATACTACGAAAATATTTCACATTAAAGTCCATATAATATCTATTTATTTTGTTTTTTATCATCTAAAATAAACTTGTGGCTAAATAAATCAACGCTTTCATTCATACTATTTCTCATGACACAATAAGTAAAGCACCTTAAGCGTCACTTCAACTTGCCATTTCATAAGTTTCGCCGTTCAAGTATGCTTCTCTCAGAATGTTTTATTTTCTCTGGTGCTTAAACACAAAGCACTATCCATTTATATACTCGCATTATATATAAACGAGTGAGTGTGGTCTTGGAAGCTAATGCCTATTATTGAAGACCTGGAAATATGGTATGTAACACATACTAGGGAGGATGGAGTTATGTGTAGAAGTTCACGCAAGTGAAGAAAGTTCTCTGATTGCCCTTCACATGGGAGTGGCCAGAAACGATTCTTTGACCAAGTATCCTATGGGTAGCCTAAGAACATTCGTTCGAAGGCGAGCTGCTCCGGTGAATGAACGTCTAGCCACAATCCGCATCAAAGCGAGGTTCTTCAACATATCGCTGATTTGCACCCACGCCCCGACGGAAGAGAAGGACGATGTGACCAAAGATGCCTTCTATGAGCTCTTGGAGTGCGCTTATGAGAGCTGCCCCCGCCACGATGTCAAAATCGTGCTTAGGGTATCTTTGGCACTACGGCCGGAAAATTCAGCCTCCACTAGGAAACATCCCCTAATGGGTTGAGGCTGATCGACTTCACCGGGGCCCGAAATATGGTTATCTGTAGTACTAGATTCCAGCATAAGAAAATTCATCAAGCTACCTGGCTGTCTCCGAATCGAAAAACTACCAACCAGATCGATCATGTTGTGATAGACGGAAGACACGTCTCCAGTGTTTTAGATGTGCGTGCGCTCCGAGGTCCTAACATCGACTCGGACCACTATCTTGTTGCAGCCAAGATTCGCACCCGCCTCTGTGCAGCAAAAAACGCACGCCAACAAACACAAGGAAGGTTCGACGTCGAGAAGCTGCAATCACAACAGACAGCCGAACGATTTTCTACTCGGCTTGCACTCCTGCTCTCTGAGAGCACTCGTCAACAACTCGGTATAAGGGAACTGTGGGACGGCATTTCAAATTCCTTACGTTACAGCTGCAACCGAAGCCATTGGTTTTCGGAAAGTGCAAAAGAGTCAAATTCCTTTTCTCTCTCGTGTCGCAGAGGAGAGAAAACAGACTGCCTACCTGGCAACGTTACGATCGACCATAGCGCATGCGGGATGGGATAGATATTGAGAGTTGAAAGGGAAGCTAGACGCATTTGCGGACAGAAAAAGAAAGAGGCTAAGCTATGATAAGCTGGCCGACAGGGGTAATGCTCGAAAATTCTACGAAAAAATGCGGCGGCTTACGGAAGGTTTCAAGACCGGAGCGTACTCTTGTAGAACCCCCAAAGGTGATCTAGTCACTGATGCCCAGAGCATACTTAAATTATGGAGGGAACACTTCTCTAGCCTGCTGAATGGCAGTGAACGCACAACGCCAGGAGAAGGCGAACCCGATTTCCCAATCGATGACGATGGAGCAGACGTTCCATTGCCCGACCGTGAAGAAGTTCGAATAGTAATCGCCCGCCTGAAGAACAACAAAGCGGCAGGGGCCGACGGATTGCCGGCCGAGATATTCAAACACGGCGGCGAAGAACTGATAAGGATCATGCATCAGCTTCTTTGTAAAATATGGTCGGACGAAAGCATGCCCAACGATTGGAATTTAAGTGTGCTATGCCCAATCCATAAAAAGGAGACCCCACAATCTGCGCCAACTACCGTGGGATTAGCCTCCTCAACATCGCATATAAGGTTCTATCGAGCGTATTGTGTGAAAGATTAAAGCCCACCGTCAACAAACTGATTGGACCTTATCAGTGTGGCTTCAGACCTGGAAAATCAACAACCGACCAGATATTCACCATGCGCCAAATCTTGGAAAAGACCCTCTTCGTCGATTTCAAAGCTGCTTTCGACAGCACGAAAAGGAGCTGCCTTTATGCCGCGATGTCTGAATTTGGTATCCCCGCAAAACTAATACGGCTGTGTAAACTGACGTTGAGTAACACCAAAAGCTTCGTCAGGATCGGGAAGGACCTCTCCGAGCCGTTCGATACCAAACGAGGTTTCAGACAAGGCGACTCCCTATCGTGCGACTTCTTCAACCTGCTTCTGGAGAAAATAGTTCGAGCTGCAGAACTTAGTAGAGAAGGTACCATCTTTTATAAGAGTGTACAGCTGCTGGCGTATGCCGATGATATTGATATTATCGGCCTCAACACCCGCGCCGTTAGTTCTGCTTTCTCTAGGCTGGACAAGGAAGCACAGAAAATGGGTCTGGTAGTGAACGAGGGCAAAACGAAATATCTTCTGTCATCAAACAAACAGTCGTCGCACTCGCGACTTGGCATTCACGTCACTGTTGACAGTCATAGCTTCGAAATCTTATATAATTTCGTCTGTCTTGGAACCAGCGTAAACACCACCAACAATGTCAGCCTAGAAATCCAACGCAGGATAACTCTTGCCAACAGGTGCTACTTCGGACTAAGTAGGCAATTGAAAAGTAAAGTCGTCTCTCGACGAACAAAAACCAAACTCTCTAAGTCGCTCATAACTCCCGTCCTGCTATATGGTGCAGAGGCTTGAACGATGTCAACAACTGATGAGTCGACGTTGCGAGTTTTCGAGAGAAGTTCTGCGAAAGATTTATGGTCCTTTGCGCATTGGCCACGGCGAATATCGCATTCGATGGAAAGATGAGCTGTACGAGATATACGATGACATTGACATAGTTCAGCGAATTAAAAGACAGCGGCTACGCTGGCTAGGTCATGTTTTCCGGATGGATGAAAACACTCCAGCTCTGAAAGTATTCGACGCAGTACCTGCCGGGGGAAGCAGAGGAAGAGAAAGACCTCCACTCTGTTGGAAGGACCAAGTGGAGAAGGACCTAGCTTCGCTTGGAATATCAAATTGGCGCCACGCAGCGAAAGAAGAAATGACTGGCGATGACTACATTTTTTATCCCAGCCACCTAATGTCTCGTAAACGCTATGAGAATTTTGCAGGTATCCATTTCTCATCGCTTCAACCTTCGAATATATTCTTCAGATTGCACCATTAAATTATATAGATGTCACTTAAACATGCCGATCAAAATCAATAAAAAGTTGTTTATACCCTTTTTTATGCTATACAAAATCCACATATGAAGGGTAGTCGTAAACAAATATATTAGTTTCTATTAGACCCTACATCTAATAATAAATTTCCATTTCAAGATATTCCTTTCAAGGTGAAATCCACTTCGTATTTCGAAATTCAAATAAAGTTGACTTTCAACTCGTCCAAAAGACATTGTTAAGGAAGTTGTTGTCGGAAAACAATAAGCGATGCAGAGCTTAGGCGTGTAACGAACAATAATAATTTATATACTGTTATATCATATATATGTATACGCATTAGCTTTGTACCATATACGTCAAATTCATTACACTCCGATCCACCGACCTATCATGGCATCCCAGACTCGATTACTTTGTCATTCAATCATATGAATAAAGTTCCAGTGTGACAAAAACAGCAATAGGTAGCTTCGTGAACGTTGGTGAAAGGGTCACAAATATTTTGTTGGCGTAAACAAGTAGGCAAGAGCACACA
>NW_026093091.1:0-6308 GCF_024586455.1 Bactrocera neohumeralis | reverse complement strand
GCATATGTTTGATGATCTGGTGCATCGTGCGTTGCTGGTTGATTGACGTGAAACTTTGATTTGAAATAACCACAGAGAAAATAATATATGTAGATGCGTTAAATCGTATGATCTTGTCAGATATTTGACTCGGATTTTGCTCGAAATCAAACTTTGCGCGCAATGTACAGGTATGTTTAGACTTGAAATAAGAGGCTGTGCGGGTAATATCGGATTATAACGCTCACCTTTGATAGTAACGGCATTTTCTGCCTCATTTCGAAAGAAATAAGCCCCTGTGATACCGGCATACCAAAATACGCACGAAGCGATCAATTTTTGGAGATGCGAAAATTGTGTTTGTTGACGAAGCCATTAAAAGGGGAGCCTGCTTTATAGGCTCCAAAAAACCGATTTCTTTCAAGATTTTTTTTGGAAAGAAAGAAATTAGTGATTAAAGAAAAATTTCTAGGGTTTATAGTTATATATTTAAACATCATTCACAAATTTTTTGGATACGAAATTTTTGATATTCTGCCTTTGGGAAGCAATTGCCCGATGCATCTCGCATGTGCATTTGTCGGACGGCGGGCAGGATGCAGGTCGCAATTTCTATCGGAAACCAAAAATTAAAAAAGATTCATATTTTTTAATAATTTATCTTCAAGCTAAACTAAAAGAATTCCAAAAAAGAGTGCAAAATTTTACAAATTTTTTATAATTGGAAAAAAGTGGTTTCTTAAAAATATATGTTCAAACTTGACTTTTCTTAGTTTTTTTAGTATAAATAAAAGAGAAATTTATTGCCAAAATAATAAACTTTGCCCCAATTTCGTAGGACATTTAGTTCCTGCCCGCCAATTAAGAAAAATCGTGAAAATGAAAAACCGTATAGTATATGTATTTACTAGATGCTCGGTCTCTAGTTCCCTTCTAGCTTCGAAAATATTTCAAATTCCCATCTAAAACTTTGAGGAAATATTCATTCTAAATCAGGCTCCCCCTTAAGCCAGAAATGGACCTTATCTGAGAATTGAAATAAATGTTAGAAACGTGTCCATCCAATGTGAATAAAACAGAGGCTGCTAATAAATAACAAAACCGGGAATAGAGTCAGGTGATGTCATTATTATTTCCGAAACACTTGAAGGTGATCCCTCAGTATCCGCACACTATTTCGCTACTTATTTTGAAGCAATTTGTCGCTAAGAACAACTACGAATGGTTAATAGACATAACAGTCCGTCAAAAATTCTCACCAAACCCCTTTTAACCCGAGTACAGACCCATCTGAAAGGTTCGCTGAGGAAGCAACAAGTAGGATTTCACCCAAACAGATCGTTTTTAGATGGTAGTACAAAAATCAGACTTGCATAGAAATTGAAATTTTATTGGCAAATTTAAATTTATGCATTAAAGAAAGCAACAACAACATTGCGCTGAACCAAATCAACATATTTGTATTTGGCTTCATACAGAATTCAATAATTTTCGCATTTATGAAATTAGAGAGGAAAAGCAGTTCATAGGCTCTTTGTCAGTCTGCAATCAGGCAGCAACATAATCTCTCAGAGTTCTTAATGCTGCAGTTTGGTTAGACTATATTCAGCGCCGTTTGTGCCAGTGAAGCTGTCAAAAGATTTGTGCTTCATTTGTTAGAGCTATATACCCGCATTTCAAGGGGAATCTTAGCACATTTGCTTATTGGATATGTAAACTAGAGCAGATCGATTTTTTCACTATAAAATCACATACGCGGTGAATGTTCTACGGATATTTCTGAACAACTTTGGCATTTTTAAGGCGAGGTTTGAATAATCGGTTGTATTGAAGATATGTGATATAGTTGTCCGATCTTGCCGATTGCGACATATGATCATTAGAATATCAAAATGCACCTATGTACTAACTTTCATTCTGATATCTCAAAAACTGAACAACAAGTTTTTACAATTCCTAAAAAACTTCGTCTTAAAGATTATTGGCTTGCAACGGTTTTAGAATTATAGTCTCTTAAACAAGGATGTGCGGAATGATTCGTAGAACGTGTCCTACATATGCGATTTTTTCTTTTTTTTTGGCTTCCTGTAAATCGACCCACTCTAATGTTCACTTGGCTGCCTTATACTATATCTACGCACTAACTTGGGTAGAATGAAGCGCTCTGCACAATTTTATAACACATAACAGGACATTGTTCTATGCTTCAATCCAGAAAGTACTTGTCAAACGTTAGCTGTTGTCGTTTGTCTACTATAATTGCCTCGTCTTTGTAAATTCAGCGCAACTCAACGCCTGCTCTTAATAGACAATAAAATCTCGTTTTACAGTCAACGATGAATTTGAAATCAGATTCAATGCAATGAGTTTAAAAAACAGAAGCTGAAATGTTTGTGTAGATGTTTAGGCTGCAAATATATGAAGTTCTCTTAGTTTTAGTCATCGTAATGATTGTTTGGACGTTATCGGCAGTCAACTGCATTATGCCCGACATTAGTGCGCCGTAGGTGTCTGCTAGTTGACTTAATATAATAGCTAATAAGCTTCTAGAGATATTATTCAAATGATATTTGTTTTAAATGGCATTCATTTAGATGATTTCTGAATATTGTGGTATATCTACTTATCAGGTAAATACGGGGAGTGGTTAAAGGTTAATGTGATTTTTGCTCAAATAATCGACCTTTGAATGTTGGATTCTGGACAATTTTTGGTCGTCAGTCAATTTGTGCGGCACAAACCGTGCACACACCTTTCGTAAGCCCAAATGTTCGGTCAAAGTGCGATAAATTGATGTTTTGTATATGTCCAATTCCATTTCCATGAATTACAATGATAATTTCAGCTGACTTTTGATGAATTCACGCACAGTTTCGATGGAATTTCTGGTGATCACGGATTTTGATTGGCCCACATGTTCATTTATGTCCTCACGACTACTTTGAAAACGTTGAAACCACTCGTGCGCTCTGCTATAGGCAATAATCGCCATAAATTTCTTTGATCAATTGAAACGTTTTGGTAAAAGTTTTACCAAGTTTAAAACAAAATTTAATGTTGGCTCTTTGTTCGAAACTCATTTTCGCACCGATAACACAAACATACTGACACTTAAGACGCAATAGCGGCGCTAGATGCAAAAAGTCCTGCTTACTTTGGATCGCATCTTGTATATACAACTTTAACTAAATACAATATTAACTAAAAATACTCTTTGCAAAAAGTCAGATGGTTTAAATTATTTCACATAGTGTAAAAGAACGTAGTTCCAACTTTGGCTTTCTTCAATTAATTCATTTATTACTGTCTTCACTATTCAACCTTGCAATAAAGACTCTTACTTATCAACGCTACCAAACTTTTTTGGACGATGAATGTGATTTTCGCTAAACTCACAAATCTGCAAACAATTATTTATAGCATAAATCTAAACTAAACTGTTATCTGTGTCCATATTTACGAATAGTGTGATAATGACTTTAATAGTTGCAAAATTTCGGGTTTATTAATCATATTTTTTGATACTAGTTCTATATTTTCTGAAACCTTTTTCTTTTATAAACTATTTATCAAAACAAATATTCGCTCCCATTCCGATAACTCAGGATATGAAGTTGGCATAAGATAGTTTTATGTTTCTTTCATATTCAGAATATTTCTAAAACCAGAATATGTTTATTTTTAGGAGGTTATACAATTCGGAGAAACAGTCAACATCCTTAAGACAAAATAAGAATTAACTGAGCATTAAATATTATACTATACATTTTTCATTAATTATTTTTATCATCATTTAATTTAAGTTTGAATATAAAATAAAAAGCTTACAGTTACGTAAAATATAAAATGTACTTATAATAGCGGAAACGTGAATAAGCAGATAATTATTCCGATCTTCTGTGCTCGTTATTTTAGCTTATGTACTTCAAACGTACTAACACCTTGAATTATCTTTTTCTACTCTCTCAACAATGTTGCTAAGGAGAGTATTATAGTTTTGTTCACATAACGGTTGTTTGTAAGTCCTAAAACTAAAAGAGTCAGATATAGGGTTATATATACCAAAGTGATCAGGGTGACGAGTAGAGTCGAAATCCGGATGTCTGTCTGTCCGTCCGTCCGTCTGTCCGTCCGTCCGTCTGTCCGTCCGTCCGTGTCCGTCCGTCCGTGCAAGCTGTAACTTATTAGTATTAATATTTTTCAAAAGTTAAGTTTTTTTCTTCAAAGTAGTTTCCTTGTGCTTCGATACAGCGTTTAGTCCGGTCAATTAGCATTTCAAATGAGTGTTTAAGGTCATTTTTCGGAATGCTCTTGAGAATATCGGTCCTCGCCTTTTGGATAGCTGAAATGTCCTGAAACCAGTGTCCTTTCATGGGCAAATGAAGTTTTCCAAATAGGTAAAATCACAGGGTGCCAGATCAGGTGAGTAGGGTGAGTGATTAATGGTTAATATGGAGTTTTTTGTCAAAAAATCAGTGACAAGCGTCGACCGATGACACGGCGCATTATCGTGCAACAGACGCCAAGACACTGCCTCACGGTATTGTGGTCGAGCACGACGAATGCGTGACAAAAGACGCTTCATAACACCAAGGTAAAACACAGCATTAATCGTTTGGCCAGGTGGGACGAACTCTCGGTGTACAATACCCTCGGAATAGTAAAAACAAATCAGCATTGTCTTTATTTTTGACTTCTGAAGCATGCACATTACTATTGGATAGGCACTGATCACCATAAACTTTTTTCATCATTTGAAATGTTTCAGTAAACGTTTTCCCAAGTTTAAAACAAAATTTAATATTTGCTCTTTGCCTTTTACGACCGATGACCAAAAGCTGCAGTCACTTTTTGATCGATAACATCGATTGTAGTTATCCAATTGTCTTACAATTTTTACGAAATGTCAACAAGAGATCAAACTTTTTATTTCATATACCCACCAATAGGTGGCGCCACCAGAAACAGTTATATTTAAAAAATTCTGTTTCCTTTCCGACAGACCTTGTATATGCATATAGGCCACTGAATAGTTATGAGGGCAAAAGGTAAGTAGCACTGAAGTGTTTTATTTTGAATTGGATTATATATGCATTTTTCTGTGGGTGCATACGAATATTTAGGAGTAAATTTTGGAAAAACAAACAAAAGGTGTTTGCCACTAGTGGAGTCGATTTATATATTAGAAAATGTTTAGGCAAATTATGAAAAGAAAGAGGAAATTATTTTCAAATTTAAATGAATTATTTCTAACACTTATGAATATTTAGTTTGTTTGCAATATATGTATTTAATCGGAGACGGAAATTTTTCAGGTATAAATTGAATAATTTTCACCACTTATACTAAATGTTTTATCTGAAGTCTTTTCATAATAGGATGTGAAAAAGAAAGAGGGTCTTATTGTTAAATAAGAGAAACTCCGTTTTATTACTTTTAAAATCTTTTCAAGTGTTCTGTGCTTTTGTATGATTAAGGCGCTTTGTAATTTTTGTTGCTTATACGTCCTGTATTACCCATAAAATATGGCATATTCCATTTCATATAAAAGCCGGAAGAAATATAATTTAACAACCCGTAGATTTGTTGTTTCATTCCAGTTATACAGCACAAATTTCCAAAGAAATTAACCGAAATGTCTAGGGTTGTATTTTTGTTCAAAAATATTATTAATCACTGTTAAATCATTCACTGACGTTTTATAAATGCGGGGAATCAAATTCGAATATAGTATGAAATCATACCAAAAGATTTACACAATTAAAATTGCAATTTATCATAATATTGCCTTACAGGACACCGTATATACTGTAATGTATTATTACGATAAAAAAATAAATAATTCTGTATAAGTGAATAAAACTAAAGCAGTATTTTTAGAAAAATTGACTTTATCAAAACACATCAGCACAATTTTGTCCAAATCGAGTTTGAACCATTGCCATTAGCTATAACAGTTTCCAAACAATAGTATAGTTTCAGCCTTAGCTTTTATGTTCCTGTTTATGCTGTTTAGTTTTTATACTATAATCTTGCAGCATGTTGCTACAGAGTATAATAGTTTCGTTCACCTAACGGTTGTATATATCACCTAAAACTAATCGAGTTATATATATATGTATAACTGTTCAGTATGATGAGGCCAGTTGAAATCCGAGTGACTGTTTGTCTGTCCGTCCGTGTAAGCCATTACTTGAGTACGGATTAAGATATCGTAATGAAACTAGGTAAGCGCGTTTCTTGGCAAAAATATTTATATATTGGCAAAAATGTAAGTATGAGTTCGTAGACAAGCGTAATCGGACCACTTCCATACAGAGAAATAACCG
>NW_026093090.1:0-5911 GCF_024586455.1 Bactrocera neohumeralis | reverse complement strand
TCCGACAACATGACCTAGCCAGCGTTCCCGCTGTCTTTTAATTCGCTGTACTATGTCGATGTCGTCGTATGTCTCGTACAGCTCATCGTTCCATCGAATGCGGTATTCGCTGTGGCTAACGCGTAAAGGACCATAAATCTTTCGCAGAACTTTTCTCTCGAAAACTCGCAACGTCGACTCATCCGTTGTTGACATCGTCCAAGACTCTCCACCATACAGCAGGACGGGAATTATGAGTGACTTATAGAGTTTGGTTTTTGTTTGTCGAGAGAGGACTTTGCTTCTCAATTGCCTACTCAGTCCGAAGTAGCACCTTTGGCAAGAGTTATCCTGCGTTGGATTTCTAGGCTGACATTGTTGGTGGTGTTTACGCTGGTTCCAAGATAGACGAAATTATCTACGACTTCAAAGTTATGACTGTCAACAGTGACGTGAGTGCCAAGTCGCGAATGCGACGACTGTTTGTTTGATGACAGGAGATATTTCGTCTTGCCCTCGTTCACTGCCAGACCCATTTTCTGTGCTTCCTTGTCCAGCCTGGAGAAAGCAGAACTAACGGCGCGGGTGTTGAGGCCGATGATATCAATATCATCGGCATACGCCAACAGCTGTACACTCTTATAGAAGATGGTACCTATTTAGTTCTGCGGCTCGAACTATTTTCTCCAAAAGCAGGTTGAAAAAGTCGCACGATAGGGAATCGCCTTGTCTGAAACCTCGTTTGGTATCGAACGGCTCGGAGAGGTCCTTCCCGATCCTGACGGAGCTTTTCGTGTTGTTCAACGTCAGCTTTACACAGCCGTATTAGTTTTGCGGGGATACCAAATTCAGACATCGCGGCATAAAGGCAGCTCCTTTTCGTGCTGTCGAAAGCTGCTTTGAAATCGACGAAGAGGTGGTGTGTGTCGATTCTCCTTTCACGGGTCTTTTCCAAGATTTGACGCATGGTGAATATCTGGTCGGTTGTTGATTTTCCAGGTCTGAAGCCACACTGATAAGGTCCAATCAGTTTGTTGACGGTGGGCTTTAATCTTTCACACAATACGCTCGATAGAACCTTATATGCGATGTTGAGGAGGCTAATCCCACGGTAGTTGGCGCAGATTGTGGGGTCTCTTTTTTATGGATTGGGCAAAGCACACTTAAATTCCAATCGTTGGGCATGCTTTCGTCCGACCATATTTTACAAAGAAGCTGATGAATGCACCTTATCAGTTCTTCGCCGCCGTGTTTGAATAGCTCGGCCGGCAATCCGTCGGCCCCTGCCGCTTTGTTGTTCTTCAGGCGGGCAATTGCTATTCGAACTTCTTCATGGTCGGGTAATGGAACGTCTGCTCCATCGTCATCGATTGGGGAATCGGGTTCTCCTTCTCCTGGTGTTGTGCGTTCACTGCCATTCAGCAGGCTGGAGAAGTGTTCCCTCCATAATTTAAGTATGCTCTGGGCATCAGTGACTAGATCACCTTTGGGGGTTCTACAGGAATACGCTCCGGTCTTGAAACCTTCCGTAAGCCGCCGCATTTTTTCGTAGAATTTTCGAGCATTACCCCTGTCGGCCAGCTTATCAAGCTCTTCGTACTCACGCATTTCAGCCTCTTTCTTCTTCTGTCTACAAATGCGTCTCGCTTCCCTCTTCAACTCTCGGTATCTATCCCATCCCGCACGTGTAGTGGTCGATCGTAACGTTGCGAGGTAGGCAGCCTGTTTTCTCTCCGCTGCGACACGGCACTCCTCGTCGTACCAGCTGTTCTTTTGCACTTTCCGAAAACCAATGGTTTCGGTTGCAGCTGTACGTTAGGAGTCTGAAATGTCGTCCCACAGTTCCCTTATACCGAGTTGTTGACGAGTGCTCTCAGAGAGCAGGAGTGCAAGCCGAGTAGAAAATCGTTCGGCTGTCTGTTGTGATTGCAGCTTCTCGACGTCGAACCTTCCTTGTGTTTGGTGGCGCGCGTTTTTTGCTGCACAGAGGCGGGTACGAATCTTAGCTGCAACAAGATAGTGGTCCGAGTAGATGTTAGGACCTCGGAGCGCACGCACATCTAAAACACTGGAGACGTGTCTTCCGTCTATCACAACATGATCGATCTGGTTGGTAGTTTTTTCGATCCGGAGACAGCCAGGTAGCTTGATGAATCTTCTTATGCTGGAATCTAGTACTACAGATAACCATATTTCGGGCCCCGGCGAAGTCAATCAGCCTCAACCCATTTGGGGATGTTTCGTCGTGGAGGCTGAATTTACCGACCGTAGTGCCAAATATACCTTCTTTGCCCACCCTGGCGTTAAAGTCGCCCAGCACGATTTTGACATCGTGGCGGGGGCAGCTCTCATAAGCGCGCTCCAAGCGCTCATAGAAGGCATCTTTGGTCACATCGTCCTTCTCTTCCGTCGGGGCGTGGGCGCAAATCAGCGATATGTTGAAGAACCTCGCTTTGATGCGGATTGTGGCTAGACGTTCATTCACCGCAGTGAATGATAGTACTCGGCGACGGAGTCTCTCTCCCACCACGAATCCTACACCAAACTTGCGCTCCTTTATATGGCCACTGTAGTAAATGTCACAAGGACCTACTCGTCTCTGTCCTTGTCCCGTCCATCGCATTTCTTGGACGGCGGTGATGTCAGCCTTTGTCTTTACGAGGACATCAACCAGCTGGGCAGCGGCACCTTCCCAATTAAGGGACCGGACATTCCAGGTGCATGCCCTCAATTCGTAGTCCTTATTTCGTTTGCCGTGGTCGTCATCAAAAGGGGGGTCTCTCATCCGAGGCTGGTTGTAGCTCTTCACTGGGGGTGTTTTTTACGTGGCGGGTCCCAAACCCAGCGCACAACCCTTGTAGGGAATGTTTCGCCTTCTCACTTTAGCTCGCCTTCGAACGGATGTTCTTAGGCTACCCAGAGGATACTTGGTCAAAGACCGGAAGTAGTGAGCTGCTTGAGCCATGTGTAAAAGAATCGTTTCTGGCCACTCCCAAGTGAATGGCGATCAGAGAACTTTCCTCACTTACGTGAACTTCTACACATGACTCCATCCTATACATATGTATATGTTATAATATTACTAATACATGTATATAATATTACTTATTTGCTTAATAAATTTATAAAACGAAATATCCATATGCATGAATAGAGGAATTTCAGCGAATTGCCTTGTCATCACATGGCAGCGCTCCATTTCTTCGTAATTTTTGGCAAACAAATGGGGTTCAAACGAGTGTAAAATGTAATTTTTAAAACAAAGATTTTTTAAATAAACAACCTGCTAAAAGTGTAAATTGTGGATTTATTTAAAAGATTACAGTGTAATTTAATTAATTTGAACAGAAAAATGTGAGTAAAGTGGGTTTAACGTGGTGAAATAGCTTCTTGAAATGTTCCAATTTTGCGAATTTTTGAGCTTGAAGGTCGAATATCTCGTAAACTAAACGTTTGCGGTATCTATAACTCCATATATTTTTTAATCAGGAGGACTTCCTCTTTCCAACGGTACCTTCAAATCGCGGCGCCAAAGAAATCGGAATTGTGCCCACACTAATTTCGTCAAGTAATTATAGCGCTGCTCTTCTGGCATCCCGGATTTTTCACTAACTCCTGGTTGACGGCACCCTGATTGTGTTTTGTTGCCAGCTCAGAAAACAGATCAGGGTGCACTGCCAGCTGACAAGCGAGAGAGCAAGAAACTAGATTCTGATCAAGTTATCTATTCCTTTATTCCTGCTGTAAACACTTAATTATTTTATGTTCGTGCGTGTGTTTTATTTGTATAAATCTTCTAATCTAACATACATAGATGTTCACACATTTAAATATGCGAAATTTATTATATCTGAGGAGTGCCGCATTCAGTGCTCATAATTATCTATTGAGCTCATAATGAAGCTGTCAGCGAATTTAAACTTTTTATTTACCGAAGGTGGTAAGCCCATATCTGAACGGATTTATATGGCACATGGAGCTGGATTTAATGCTGTAGAAATACCTTTTCCAAGTTCTGAATTGGAAAAAGTATTGCAAGCAAAAGAATCAACAGGAATACAAATTGGACTAATTAATATTAGCTTGGGCAAGTTTTATCCAATAAAAAACCAGACCTCTTTGGAATTCTTATCATGTTCTATTTCATATATGTATTTTATTTCAGGGGATTCGAAGTTTGGTAATGGTAGTATTCCCAACAATCAGGAAAAGTTTAAGAAAGAACTGAAGGATACAATTGAATTTGCTAAGAAAGTGCGATGTACAAAGTAAGTTCAAAATACATAAGTAAAATAATACAATAATATTAATACGTCACTAATTTATATTTTAAAGTATCATAAACTTAAGAACACTTATCTTTAATCAGATAAGATATAGTCTACCACATGACTGAATTGCAATTGTTTTTAACCTTGAAAATCTTATGCCGACTATTTGACGATTTCTTATGACCTCTAAATATTTATTGGAAATTTTCGGTAATTCATTTGATTTTCCATTATGAACAATTAACATTAACAATACATTTTACTAAACTTCTGGTTATATTTTGGTTTGCATTTAAATTGCATTTATGTATGTGTACACATTTTGAGAAACTTTTTTGATTAAGTAAATTAGGCAAGGCACGATTCCGATTACTTTGGCGGAGGGGTAAAAAAAACCTAATTTCCGTATAAATGGGTATGTGCAGATAGGGGAGCTTTTCCAGAGAAGAAATAAGGGAATGCTTACTTTAGAATCCCATTTTGAAGAGGTTTTGCGAAAAGGGGGAGGGCTTGCTGCCCCCCTCATTTGAAAGGTAATGAATGGAGCTTTTGAATAATAGCACCCTTCCCCCTCTAGGACCACGGGGGCTCTAAGGCAGCCTCCTGAAAATGGTGTAAAATCGTAGTTTTTCCATACAATTTTCACTAATTATTATAAAATGTATGTATTTTTACGCATAGAGTGACTCTATGTTTAGTATTTTTATTATTTCAATGAATTAAAGTGGAAATATACTTTATTTAAATAATAAAAACACTGAAAATTTTTTTTTTTTTTTTTATTTTATTTTTTATTTTATAAAAGCTTACATAATAATACAATTATTATACAAACTTAAGAAAATACGCAGCACTAGCATCATGGGCTATCGGCCGACTGGTTATGTTATATGCGTCGAAGAAGGTCGCTGTCTTTCAAAAAGTTGTAGATTTTCGAAATGTTGTTGTTTGAGGGATCCATCAATAAAATTATTGGATCAGTATTATTGAAGTTTGACAGTCTATGAGTTTGAAGTGCTGGACAATGTTGCAGAAGATGCAATAGATTTAAATCTGAATCACAAAATGGGCATTGGTTGATCTGAGTGCCATTTAGTATGTGAGCGTGTGTGATAATGGAGTGGCCAATGCGAAATCTGATATATGGAATGATATAATTAGTAACGAACTCCTCTCCAGGCAGTTCCTGCTGGGATGCTTTCGCAGAAATCACCCCTGCAGCCATCTGCTTGGAGCGGAAACTGCCTCCTAGGGAGCATCAAGAGGTCATTCCTGGATTACGTCGACGACGTCGTACAGTACGCCGACCGGACTTCGGACGCAACTAACTTTCGACAGGTACTGACCGTCATTCACAGTGGAACCATCAACACCTTCACCGACTCCCTTCCCGTGAATGGCGTTCTTGGAGTTAAACCACCACCCATCGCAGACGAAGAGCTCCAGCTGCCGCGAGAAACGCGTGTGACCCTTGGTGCAACTCGTTCTGGATACCGTAGCAGGTTGGGCTCCTACTTATCCAGAATAGACCCTGACATACTCGATGTATGTCCTGCATGCAACGAGTCTCCGCATGACACTGACCACCTCTTTACATGCCCCACAAACCCTACCCATCTAACACCCTCCTCCCTTTGGTCCGACCCCGTCGAAACAGCACG